>NW_026871060.1:0-121187 GCF_033118175.1 Dama dama
ACACCTTTTTAAGCTCTTCATATTTTTCACACCTTCTCATGCTCTTCATCTTTTTCAAAACCGTATCATGCTCATCCTATTTTTCAGACTGTTTCATGCTCCTCATATGTTTGACACCTTTTGAAGCTCTTCATATTTTTCACACCTTTTCAGGATCTTCATGTTTTTAAACAATACTTCATGCTCCTCCTATTTTTCAGACCGTTACATGCTCCTCATATATGTGACACCTTTTGAAGCTCTTCATATTTTTCACACCTTTTCATGCTCTTCTTGTTTTTCAACACCTCTTCATGCTCCCCCTTTTTGTCACTCATTTCATGCTTTTCATATTTTTGACACCTTTTGAAACTCTTCATATTTTTCACACCTTTTCATGCTCTTCATATTCTTCAAAACCATTTCATGCTCATCCTATTTTTCAGACTGTTTCATGCTCCTCATATTTTTGACACCTTTTGAAGCTCTTCATATTTTTCACACCTTTTCATGCTCTTCATCTTTTTCAAAACCGTTTCATGCTCATCTTATTTTTCAGACTGTTTCATGCTCCACATATCTTTGACACCTTTTGAAGCTCTTCATATTTTTCACACCTTTTCAGGCTCTTCATGTTTTTGAACACCGCTTCATGCACCTCATATTTTTCAGACTGTTTCATGCTTCTCATAATTTTGACACGTTTTGAAGCTTTTCATATTTTTCACAGCTTTTCAGGCTCTTCATGTCTTTGAACACCATTTCATGCGCCTCCTATTTTTCAGACAGTTTCATGCTCCTCATATATTTGACACCCTTTGAAGCTCTTCATATATTTCAAACAATTTCAGTATCTTAATCTTTTTCACAACCGTTTCATTCTCCTATTTTTCAGACCGTTTCATGCTCCACATATTTTTGACACCTTTTGAAGCTCTTCATATTTTTCACACCTTTTCAGGATCTTCATGTTTTTAAACACCACTTCATGCTCTTCCTATTTTTCAGAGCTTTTCATTCTCCTACTATTTTTGACACTTTTTGAAGCTCTTCCTATTTTTCACAATTTTGCAGGCTCTTCATTATTTGAACACTGCTTCATGCTCCTCCTATTTCTCTGACCTTTTCATGCTCCTCATATTTTTGACACCTTTTGAAGCTCTTCATATTTTTCACACCTTCTCATGCTCTTCATCTTCTTCAAAACTTTTTCATGCTCATCTTATTTTTCAGACTGTTTCATGCTCCTCATATTTTTGACATATTTTGAAGCTCTTCATATTTTTCACACCGTTTCAGGCTCTTCATGTTTCTCATCAAAGCTTCTAGGCTCCTCCTATTTTTCAGACAGTTTCATGCTCATATTTTTGACAACTTTTGAAGGTCTTCATATTTTTCACACCTTTTCATGCTCTTCATATTCTTCAAAACCATTTCATGCTCATCCTATTTTTCAGACTGTTTCATGCTCCTCATATTTTTGACACCTTGAAGCTCTACCCAATTTTCACACCTTTTCAGACTCTTCATGTTTTTCAAAACCGTTTCATGCTGCTCCTATTTTTCAGACCATTTCATGCTACTCATATATTTGACACCTTTTGTAGCACTTCATATTTTTCACACCTTTTCAGGCTGTTCATGTTTTTCAACACCGCTGCTTGATTCTCCTATTTTTTAGACCGTTTCATGCTCCTCATATTTTTGACACCTTTTGAAGCTGTTCATATTTTTCACACCTTCTCATGCTCTTCATCTTCTTCAAAACCATTTCATGCTCATCTTATTTTTCAGACTGTTTCATGCTCCTCATATTTTTGACATATTTTGAAGCTCTTCATATTTTTCACACCGTTTCAGGCTCTTCATGTTTCTCATCAAAGCTTCTAGGCTCCTCCTATTTTTCAGACAGTTTCATGCTCATATTTTTGACACCTTTTGAAGCTCTTCATATTTTTCACACCTTTTCATGCTCTTCATATTCTTCAAAACCATTTCATGCTCATCCTATTTTTCAGACTGTTTCATGCTCCTCATATTTTTGACACCTTGAAGCTCTACCCAATTTTCACACCTTTTCAGACTCTTCATGTTTTTCAAAACCGTTTCATGCTGCTCCTATTTTTCAGACCATTTCATGCTACTCATATATTTGACACCTTTTGTAGCACTTCATATTTTTCACACCTTTTCAGGCTGTTCATGTTTTTCAACACCGCTGCATGATTCTCCTATTTTTTAGACCGTTTCATGCTCCTCATATTTTTGACACCTTTTGAAGCTGTTCATATTTTTCACACCTTTTCATGCTTTTCATGTTTTTCGACACCAATTCATGCACCTCCAATTTTTCAGAACGTTCATGCTCCTCATATTTTTGACACATTTTGAAGCTCCTCATATATTTCACACCTGTTCATGCTCTTCATGGTTTTCAACTCCACTTCTTGCTCCTCCTATTTTTCAGACCGTTTCATGCTCATCTCATTTTTAACATCTTTTGAAGCTCTTCCTATTTTTCACACCTTTTGAAGCTCCTCATATTTTTCACATGTTTTCAGGCTCTTCATGTTTTTCAACAACGCTTCATGCTCCTCCTATATTTCAGACCGTTTCATGCTCCTCATATATTTGACACCTTTTGAAGGTCTTCATATTTTTCACACCTTTTCAGGCTCTTCATGTTTTTCAACATCACTTCATGCTCCTCCTATTGTTCAGACCGTTTCATGCTCGTCATATTTTTGACACCTTTTGAAGCTCCTCATATATTTCACACCTTTTCAGGCTCTTCATGTTTTGCAACACAACTTCAATCTCCTCATATTTTTAAGACCGTTTCATGCTCATCTCATTTTTGACACATTTTGAAGCTCTTCATATTTTTCACACCTTATGAAGCTCCTCATATTTTTCACACCTTTTCAGGCCTTCATGTTTTTCAACATCACTTCATGAATCTCCTATTTTTCAGATCGTTTCATGCTTCTCATATTTTTGACACCTTTTCAAGATCCTCATATATTTCACACCTTTTCAGGCTCTTCATGTTTTTCAACACAACTTCAATATCCTCATATTTTTCAGACCGTTTCATGCTTATCTCATTTTTGACACATTTTGAAGCTCTTCATATTTTTCACACCTTTTGAAGCTCCTCATATTTTTCACACCTTTTCAGGCCTTCATGTTTTTGAACACTGGTCCATGCTCCTAATATATATTTCAGACCGTTTCATGCTCCTCATATTTTTGACACCTTTTGAAATCTTCATATATTTAACACCATTTCAGGCTCTTCATTTTTTTGAACACAACTTCATGCTCCTATTTTCAGACCATTTCATGCTTCTCATATTTTTCACACATTTTGAAGTTCTTCATATTTTTCACACCTTTTCACGCTCTTCATGTTTTTGAACACCACTTCATGCTCGTCCTATTTTTCAGCCCGTTTCATGCTCATCACTTTTTTGACACCTTTTGAAGCTCTTCATATTTTTCACACCTTTTGAACCTCCTCATATTTTTCACACCTTTTGAACCTCTTCATATATTTCACATCATTTCAGGCTCTTCATGTTTTTCAACACCACTTCATGCTCCTCCTATTTTTCAGACCGTTTCATGCTCCTCACAATTTTGACACCTTTTGAAGCTCTTAAAATTTTTCACACCTTTTCAGGCTCTTCATCTTTTTCAACACCACTTCATACTACTCCTATTTTCCAGAGCGTTTCATTGTCCTCATATTTTTGACACCTTTAGAAGCTCTTTATATTTTTCACAACTTTTCAGGCTCTTCATGTTTTTGAACACCGCTTCATGCTCCTCCTATTTTTCAGACCGTTTCATTCCTCTCATGTATTTCACACCTTTTGAAGCTCTTCATATTTTTCACACCTTTTCAGGCTCTTCATGTTTTTGAACACCTTTTCATGCTCCTCCTATTTTACACACAGTTTCATGCTCCTTATGTATTTCACAACTTTTGAAGCTCTTCTTATTTTTCACACCTTTTCAGGCTCTTCATTTGTTTGAACACCGTTTCATGCTCCTCCTAATTTTCAGACCGTTTCATTCTCATCTCATTTTGAAAGCTTTTGAAGCTCTTCATATTTTCACTCCTTTGAAGCTCTTCATATATTTCACACCTTTTCAGGCTCTTCATTTTTTTGAACAAAACTTCATGCTCCTCCTATTTTTCAGACCGTTTCATGCTCATCTCTTTTTTAACACCTTTTGAAGCTCTTCATATTTTTCATACCTTTTGAAGATCTTTATATTTTTCACACGTTTTCAGGATCCTCATATTTTTCAACACCGCATCATGCTCCTCCTATTTTTCTGACCGTTTCATGCTCCTCATATTTGACACGTTTTGAAGCTCTTCATATTTGTCACACCTCTTCAGGCTCTTCATGTTTTTCAACACTGTTTCATGCTCCTCTAATTTTTCAGACCGTTTCATGCTCCTCATAATTTTGACACACTTTGAAGCTCTTCTTATATTTCAAACCTGTTCAGGCTCTTCATGTTTTTGAACACCGCTTCACGTTCCTCCTATTTTTCCTACCGTTTCATGCTCCTCATATACTTGACACTTTTTGAAGCTCTTCATATTTTTCACACGTTTTCAGTCTCTTCATGTTTTTGAACACAACTTTCTTGCTTCTCCTATTTTTCAGACCGTTCCATACACCTCATGAATTTCACACCTTTTGAACCTCTTCATATTTTACACACCTTTTCAGGCTCTTCATGTTTTTGAACACTGTTTCATACTGCTCCTATTTTTCAGAATGTTTCATGCTCCTCATATTTTAACACGTTTTGAGGATCTTCATATTTTTCACACCTTTTCAGGCTCTTCATGTTTTTCAACATCACTGCATGATCCTACTATTTTTCAGACCGTTTCATGCTCATCTCATTTTTGACACATTTTGAAGCTCTTCATAGTTTTCACACCTTTTCAGGCTCTTCATGTTTTCGAAAACCGCTTCATGCTCCTCCTATTTTTGAGACCGTTTTATGCTATTCATGTATTTAACACCTTTTGAAGCTCTTCATATTTTTCACATCATTTCAGGCTCTTCATGTTTTTCAAGACCACTTCATGCTCCTCATATTTTTCAGACCGTTTCATGCTCCTCATAATTTTGACACGTTTTGAAGCTCTTCAAATTTTTCACACCTTTTCAGGCTCTTCATCTTTTTCAACACCACTTCATGCTCCTCCTGTTTTCCAGAGCGTTTCATTGTCCTCATATTTTTGACACCTTTAGAAGCTCTTTATATTTTTCACAACTTTTCAGGCTCTTCATGTTTTTCACAACCGCTTCATGCTCCTCCTATTTTTCAGACAGTTTCATTCCTCTCATGTATTTCACACATTTTGAAGCTCTTCATATTTTTCACACCTTTGAGGCTCTTCATGTTTTTGAACACCACTTCATGGTCCTCCTATTTTACACACAGTTTCATGCTCCTCATGTATTTCACACCTTTTGAAGCTTTTCTTATTTTTCACACCTTTTCAGGCTCTTCATTTTTTTCAACAACACTTCATGCTCCTCCTAATTTTCAGACCGTTTCATGATCATCTTATTTTGACAGCTTTTGAAGCTCTTCATATTTTCACACCTTTTGAAGCTCTACATATTATTCACACCTTTTCAGGCTCTTCATGATTTTCAACACCGCTTCATGCTCATCCTATTTTTCAGACTGTTTCATGCTCATCTCATTTTTGACACCTTTGGAAACTCTTCATATTTTTTTCACACGTTTTCAGGCTCTTCAAGTTTTTCAACAACATTTCATGCTCCTCCTATTTTTCAGACCATTTCATGCTCCTCATATTTTTGACACGTTTTGAGGCTCTTCATATTTTTCACACCTTTTCAGGCTCTTCATGTTTTTGATCAGCGTTTCATGCTCCTCCTATTTTTCAGACCATTTAATGCTCCTCATATTTTTTACACCTTTTGAAGCTCTTCATATTTTTCACAACTTTTCAGCCTCTTCATCTTTTTCCACACCACTTCATGCTCCTCCTATTTTTCAGACCGTTTCATGCTCCTCATGTATTTGACTCCTTTTGAAGCTCTTCATATTTTTCACACCTTTTCAGGCTCTTCATGTTTTTCAACACCACTGCATGATCCTCCTATTTTTGAGACCGTTTCATGCTCATCTCATTTTTGACACATTTTGAAGCTCTTCATAGTTTTCACACCTTTTGAAGCTCTTCATATTTTTCACACCTTTTCAGGCTCTTCATGTTTTTGAATACCGCTTCATGCTCCTCCTATTTTTCAGACCGTTACTTGCTCCTCATATTTTTGACACCTTTAGAAAGTCTTCATATATTTCACACCTTTCAGGCTCTTCATGTTTTTGAACACCGCTTCATGCTCCTCCTATTTTTCAGACCGTTACCTGCTCCTCATAATTTTGACACCTATAGAAGCTCTTCATATTTTTCACACCTTTTCAGGCTCTTCATGTTTTTCAACACCGCTACATGCTCCTCCTCTTTTTCAGACCGTTTCATGCTCCTCATATTTTTCACACCATTTGAAATCTTCATATTTCTCCCACCTATTCAGGTTCTTCATGTTTTTCAACACCCCTTCTTGCTCCTCCTATTTTTCAGACCGTTTCATGCTCATCTAATTTTTGACACTTTTAGAAGCTCTTCATATTTTTCACACCTTTTCAGACTCTTCATGATTTTGAACACTGCTTCATGCTCCTCCTATTTTTCAGACCGTTTCATGCTCCTCATATTTTTGATACCTTTTGAAGCTCTTCATATTTTTCACACCTTTTCAGGCTCTTCATGTTTTTGAACACCGCTTCATGCTCCTCATATTTTGACACCTTTTGAAGCTCTTCACAAGTTTCACACATTTTCAGGCTCTTCATGTTTTTGAACACCGCTTCATGCTCCTCATATTTTTCACACCTTTTGAAGCTCTTCACATTTTTCACACGTTTTCAGGCTCTTCATGTTTTTCAACACCGCTTCATGCTCCTCCTACTTTTCAGACCGTTTCATGCTCCTCCTATTTTTCAGACCGTTTTATGCTCCTCATATGTTTGACACCTTTTGAAGCTCTTCATATTTTTCACACGTTTTCAGGCTCTTCATGTTTTTCAACACCACTTCATGCTCCTCCTATTTTTCAGACCGTTTCCTGTTCATCTCATTTTTTTACACCGTTTGAACCTGTTCATATTTTTCACACCTTTTGAAGGTCTTCATATTTTTCACACCTTTTCAGGCTCTTCATGTTTTTCAACACCACTTCATGTTCCTCCTATTATTCAGACCGTTTCATGCTCATCTCATTTTTGACACCTTTTGAACATCTTGATATTTTTCACACCTTTTGAAGCTCTTCATATTTTTCACACCTTTTCAGGCTCTTCATGTTTTTAAACACAGCTTCATGCTCCTCCTATTTTTCAGACCGTTCATGCCCCTCATATATTTGAAATATTTTGAAGCTCTTCATATTTTTCACACCTTTTCAGGCTCTTCATGTTTTTCAACGCCGCTTCATGCTCCTATTGTTTTTCAGACCTTTCATACTCCTCATATTTTTGACACCTTTTGAAGTTCTTCATATTTTTCACACCTTTTCACGCTCTTCATGTTTTTCAACACCGCTTCATGCTCCTCCTATTTTTCAGACCGTTTCATGCTCCTCATATTTTTGACACCTTTTGAATCTCTTCATATTTTTCACACCTTTTCAGTCTATTCATGTTTTTCAACACCACTTCACGCTCCTCCTTTTTTTCAGACCGTTTCATGCTCATCTCAGTTTTTACAACTTTTGAACCTGTTCATATTTTTCACACATTTTGAAGCTCCTCATACTTTTCACACCTTTTGAAGCTCTTCATGTTTTTCACACCTTTTCAGGCTCTTCATGTTTTTCAACACCGATTCATGCTCCTCCTATTTTTCAGACCTTTTCATGCTCCTCCTATTTTTGAGACCGTTTGAGGTTTCTCATATTTTTAACACCTTTTGAAGCTCTTCATATTTTCCATACCTTTTCAGGCTCTTCATGTTTTTGAACACCGTTTCATGCTCCTCCTATTTTTCAGACCGTTTCATGTTCCTCATATTTTTGACACCTTTTGAAGCTCTTCATATTTTTCACAGCTTTACAGGCTCTTCATGTTTTTGAACACCGATTCATGCGCCTTCTATTTTTCAGACCGTTTCATGTTCCTCATATTTTTGACACCTTTTGAAGCTCTTCATATTTTTCACACCTTTTCAGGCTCTTCATGTTTTTCAACACCGCTTCATGCTCCTCCTATTTTCAGACCGTTTCATGCTCCTCATATTTTTGACACCATTAGAAACTCTTCATATATTTCACACCTTTCAGGCTCTTCATGTTTTTGAACACCGCTTCATGGTCCTACTATTTTTCAGACCCTTACATGCTCCTCATATTTTTGACACCTTTAGAAGCTCTTCATATATTTCAAACCTTTTCAGGCTCTTCATGATTTTAACACCACTTCATGCTCCTCCTATTTTTCAGACCATTTCCTGCTCATCGATTTTTGACAACTTTTGAAGCTCTTCATATTTTTCACACCTTTTCAGGCTCATCATGTTTTTCCACACCGCTTCATGCTCGTTCTATTTTTCAAAACGTTTCATGTTCCTCATATTTTTGACACCTTTGAAGCTCTTCCTTTTTTTCACACCTTTTCATGCACTTCATGTTTCTAACACCGTTTCATGCTTCTCCTATTTTTCAGACCGTTTAATGCTCCTCATATTTTTCACACATTTAGAAGCTCTTCATATTTTTCCCACCTTCCCAGGCTCTTTATGTATTTGAGCACAGCTTCATGCTCCTCCTATTTTTCAGACCGTTTCATGCTCCTCATATTTTTGACACCTTTTGAAGCTCTTCATATTTTTCACACCTTTTCAGGCTCTTCATGTTTTTGAACACAATTTCATGCTGCTCCTATTTTTCAGACCGTTTCATGCTTCTCATGCTTTCGACACGTTTTGGGGCTCTTCATATTTTTCACACCATTGCAGGCTCTTCATGTTTTTGAACAGCGTTTCATGCTTCTCCTATATTTCAGACCGTTTCATGCTCCTCATATTTTTGACACCTTTTGAAGCTCTTCATATTTTTCACACCTTTTGATGCTCTTCATATTTTTCACAACATTTCAGGCTCTTCATGTTTTTGAACACGGCTTCATGGTCCTCCTATTTTTCAGACCGTTAAATGCTCCTCATATTTTTGACACCATTAGAAACTCTTCATATAGTTCACACCTTTCAGGCTCTTCATGTTTTTGAACACCGCTTCATGGTCCTACTATTTTTCAGACCCTTACATGCTCCTCATATTTTTGACACCTTTAGAAGCTCTTCATATATTTCAAACCTTTTCAGGCTCTTCATGATTTTAACACCACTTCATGCTCCTCCTATTTTTCAGACCATTTCCTGCTCATCGATTTTTGACAACTTTTGAAGCTCTTCATATTTTTCACACCTTTTCAGGCTCATCATGTTTTTCCACACCGCTTCATGCTCGTTCTATTTTTCAAAACGTTTCATGTTCCTCATATTTTTGACACCTCTGAAGCTCTTCCTTTTTTTCACACCTTTTCATGCTCTTCATGTTTCTAACACCGTTTCATGCTTCTCCTATTTTTCAGACCGTTTAATGCTCCTCATATTTTTCACACCTTTTGAATCTCTTTATATTTGTCACACCTTTTCAGGCTCTTCATGTTTTTCAACACCGCTTCATGCTCCTCCTATTTTTCAGATCGTTTCTTTCTTCTCCTATATTTCAAACTGTTTCATGCACCTCTTATTATTGACACCTTTTGAAGCTCTTCATATTTTTCACACCTTTTCAGGCTCTTCATGTTTTTCAACACCACTTCATGCTCCTCCTGTTTTTCAGACCGGTTCATGCTCCTCATATTTTTCACACATTTAGAAGCTCTTCATATTTTTCCCACCTTCCCAGGCTCTTTATGTATTTGAGCACAGCTTCATGCTCCTCCTATTTTTCAGACCGTTTCATGCTCCTCATATTTTTGACACCTTTTGAAGCTCTTCATATTTTTCACACCTTTTCAGGCTCTTCATGTTTTTGAACACAATTTCATGCTGCTCCTATTTTTCAGACCGTTTCATGCTTCTCATGCTTTCGACACGTTTTGGGGCTCTTCATATTTTTCACACCATTGCAGGCTCTTCATGTTTTTGAACAGCGTTTCATGCTTCTCCTATATTTCAGACCGTTTCATGCTCCTCATATTTTTGACACCTTTTGAAGCTCTTCATATTTTTCACACCTTTTGATGCTCTTCATATTTTTCACAACATTTCAGGCTCTTCATGTTTTTGAACACCGTTTCATGCTCATCCTATATTTCAGACCATTTCATGCTCCTCATATTTTTGACACCTTTTGAAGCTCTTCATATTTTTCACACTTTTTCAGGCTCTTCATGTTTTTGAAGACCGCTTCATGCTCCTCCTATTTTTCAGACCGTTTGATGCTCCTCATGTATTCCACACCCTTTGAAGCTCTTCATATACTTCACACCTTTTCAGGCTCTTCATGTTTTTCAACACCGTTTTATGATCCTCCTATTTTTCCTACCGTTTCATGCTCCTCTTGTATATCCCACCTTTTGAAGGTCTTCATATTTTTCACAACTTTTCAGGCTGTTCATGTTTTTCAACACCGCTTCATGCTCCTACTATTTTTCAGACCGTTTTTGCTCCTCATATATTTCACACCTTTTGAAGCACTTCATATGTTTCACACATTTTCAGGCTCTTCATGTTTTGAACACCGCTTCATGCTCCTCTATTTTTCAGACCGTTTCATGCTCTTCTTATTGTATACACCTTTTGAAAGTCCTCATATATTTCACACCTTTTCAGGCTCTTCAAGTTTTTGAACACCGCTTCACGCTCCTCCTATTTTTCAGATCGTTTCATGCTCCTCATATTTTTAACACCTTTTGAAACTCTTCATATTTTTCACACCTTTTCAGACTCTTCATGATTTTGAATACCGCTTCATGCTCCTACTATTTTCAGACCGTTTCAAGATCCTCATGTATTTCACACCTTTTGAAGCTCTTCATATTTTTCACACCTTTTCAGGCTCTTGATATTTTTAAACACCGTTTCATGCTGCTCCTACTTTTCAGACCGTTTCATACTCCTCATATTTTTGACACATTTTGAAGCTCTTCATATATTTCACACCTTTTCAGGCACTTCATGTTTTTCAACACCACTTCATGCTCCTCCTATTTTTCAGATCGCTTCAACTCATCTCCTTTTTGACACCTTTTGAAGCTGTTCATATTTTTCACACCTTTTGAAGTTCTTCATATCTTTCACAAGTTTTCAGGCTCTTCATGGTTTTGAACACCGCTTCATGCTCCTCTTATTTTTCAGACCGTTTCAGGCTCCTCATATTTTTGACACCATTTGAAGCTCTTCATATTTTTCACACCTTTTCAGGCTCTTCATGATTTGAACACCGCTTCATGCTCCTCCTATTTTTCAGACCGTTTCATGCTCCTCATGTATATCACACTTTTTGAAGCTCTTCATATTTTTCACAACTTTTCAGGCTCTCATGTTTTTGAACACAGCTTGTTGCTCCTCCTATTTTTCAGACCGTTTCATGCTCCTCTTATATTTCACACTTTTGAAGCTCTTGCTATTTTTCACACCTTTTCAGTCTCTTCATGTTTTTGAACACAGTTTCAGGCTACTCGTATTTTTCAGACCGTTTCATGCTCCTCATCTTTTTGACACCTTTTGAAGCTCTTCATATTTTTCACACTTTTACAGGCTCTTCATGTTTTTCAACACCGCTTCATGCTCCTCCTATTTTCAGACCGTTTCATGCTCCTCATATTTTTGGCACCGTTTGAAGCTCTTCATATTTTTCACACGTTTTCAGGCTCTTCATCTTTTTCAACACCTCTTAATGCTCCTCCTATTTTTGAGACCGTTTCATGCTCTTCATGTATTTCTGACTTTTTGAAGCTCTTCATATTTTTCACACGTTTTCAGGCTCTTCATGTTTTTGAAGACCGCTTCATGCTGCTCATATTTTTCAGACCGTTTCATGCTCCTCATGAATTTCACACCTTTTGAAGCTCTTCATATTTTTCACAGGTTTTCAGGCTGTTCATGTTTTTGAACACCGCTTCATGCTCCTCCTATTTTTGTGATCGCTTCATGCTCATCTCATTTTTGACACCTTTTGAAGCTGTTCATATTTTTCACACCTTTTGAAGCTCTTCATATGTTTCACACGTTTTCAGGCTCTTCATGTTTTTTTTTATATTTTTTTTATTTATTTTTATTTTTATTTTTTCATGTTTTTGAACACCGCTTCATGCTCCTCCTATTTTTCAGACCGTTTCATGCTCCTCATGTATTTCACACCTTTTGAAGCTCTTCATATTTTTCACACGTTTTCAGGCTCTTCAAGTTTGAACACAGCTTCATGCACCTCCTATTTTTCAGACCGTTTCATGCTCCTCATGTATTTCACACCTTTTGAACCTCTTGATATTTTTCACACCTTTTCAGACTCTTCTTGTTTTTGAACACTGTTTCATGCTCCTCCTATTTTTCAGACCGTTTCATGCTCTTCATGTATTTCACACCTTTTGAAGCTCTTCCTATTTTTCACACCTTTTCAGGCTCTCATGTTTTTGAACACAGCTTCTTGCTCCTCCTATTTTTCAGACCGTTTCATGCTCCTCATGTATTTCACACCTTTTGAAGCTCTTCATATTTTTCACACCTTTTCAAGCTCTTCCTGTTTTTGAACACCGTTTCATGCTCCTCCTATTTTTCATACCGTTTCATGCTCCTCATATTTTGACACCTTTTGAAGCTCTTCATATTTTCCACACCTTTTCTGGCTCCTCATGTTTTTGAAAACCGCTTCATTCTCCTCCTATTTTCAGATCGTTTCATGCTCTTCATATTTTTGACACCTTTTGAAGCTCTTCATATTTGTCACAGCTTTTCAGGCTCTTCATGTTTTTCAGCACCGCATCATGATCCTCCTCTTTTCAGACCGTTTCATGCTCCTCATATTTGACACCTTTTGAAGCTTGTCATATTTTTCACACCTTTTCAAGTTCTTCATTTTTTTGAACACCGCTTCATGCTCCTCCTATTTCTCTGACCGTTTCATGCTAATCTCATTTTTGACACCTATTGAAGCTCTTCATATTTTTCCCACCTTTTGAAGCACTTCATATTTTTCACACCATTTCAGGCTCTTCATGTATTTCAACACCGTTTCATGCTCCTCTTAATTTTCATACCGTTTCATGCTCTTCATGTATTTCACACCTTTTGAAACTCTTCATATTTCTCACACCTTTTCAGGCTCTCATGTGTTTGAACACAGCTTCATGCTCCTCCTATTTTTCAGACCGTTTCAGGCTCCTCATATATTTCACACCTTTTGAAGCTCTGCATATTTTTCACATCTTTTCAGGCTCTTCATGTTTTTGAACACTGTTTCATGATCCTCCTAATTTTCAGACCGTTTCATGCTCCTCATATTTTTGACACCTTTTGAAGCTCTTCATATTTTTCACACCTTTTCAGGCTCTTCATATTGTTTAACACCACTTCATGCTCCTCCTATTTTTCAGATCGCTTCATGCTCATCTCATTTTTTACACCTTTTGAAGCTGTTCATATTTTTCACACCTTTTGAAGATCTTCATATTTTTCACACGTTTTCAGGCTCTTCATGTTTTTCAACACCGCATGATGCTCCTCCTATTTGTCAGACCGTTTCATGCTCCTCACATTTTTGACACGTTTTAAAGCTCTTCATATTTTTCACACCATTTCTGGCACTTCATGTATTTCAACACCGTTTCATGCTCCTCCTATTTTTCAGACAGTTTCATGCCCCTCATACTTTTGACACCATTTGAAGCTCCTCATATTTTTTACACCTTTTGAAGCTCTTCATATTTTTACACCTTTTCAGACTCTTCATGTTTTTGAAAACCGCTTCATGCTCCTTCTATTTTTCAGACTGTTTCATGCTCCTCATATTTTTGACACCTTTTGATGCTTTTCATATTTTTCACAATTTTTCAGGCTCTTCATATTTTTAAAACCGCTTCATGCTCCTCGTATTTTTCAGATCGTTTCATGCTCCTCATGTATTTCACACCTTTTGAAGCTCTTCATATTTTTCACATGTTTTCAGGCTCTTCATGTTTTTGAACACCGCTTCATGCTCCTCCTATTTTTCTCATCGCTTCATGCTCATCTCATTTTTGACACCTTTTGAAGCTGTTCATATTTTTCACACCTTTTGAAGCTCTTCATATTTTTCACACGTTTTCAGGCTCTTCATGTTTTTTTTTATATTTTTTTAATTTTTTTTTCATGTTTTTGAACACCGCTTCATGCTCCTCCTATTTTTCAGACCGTTTCATGCTCTTCATTTTTTTGACACCTTTTGAAGCTCTTCATATTTGTCACAGCTTTTCAGACTCTTCATGTTTTTGAACACCGCTTCATGCTCCTTCTATTTTTCAGTCTGTTTCATGCTCCTCATATTTTTGACACCTTTTGATGCTTTTCATATTTTTCACAATTTTTCAGGCTCTTCATATTTTTAAAACCGCTTCATGCTCCTCGTATTTTTCAGATCATTTCATGCTCCTCATGTATTTCACAACTTTTGAAGCTCTTCATATTTTTCACACGTTTTCAGGCTCTTCATGTTTTTGAACACCGCTTCATGCTCGTCCTATTTTTCTCATCGCTTCATGCTCATCTCATTTTTGACACCTTTTGAAGCTGTTCATATTTTTCACACCTTTTGAAGCTCTTCATATTTTTCACACGTTTTCAGGTTCTTCATGTTTTGTTTTTAATATTTTTTTTCATGTTTTTGAACACCGCTTCATGCTCCTCCTATTTTTCAGACCGTTTCATGCTCTTCATTTTTTTGACACCTTTTGAAGCTCTTCATATTTGTCACAGCTTTTCAGGCTCTTCATGTTTTCAGCACCGCATCATGATCCTCCTCTTTTCAGACCGTTTCATGCTCCTCATATTTGACACCTTTTGAAGCTTGTCATATTTTTCACACCTTTTCAAGCTCTTCATTTTTTTGAACACCGCTTCATGCTCCTCCTATTTCTCAGACCGTTTCATGCTAATCTCATTTTTGACACCTATTGAAGCTCTTCATATTTTTCCCACCTTTTGAAGCACTTCATATTTTTCACACCATTTCAGGCTCTTCATGTATTTCAATACCGTTTAATGCTCCTCTTAATTTTCAGACCGTTTCATGCTCTTCATGTATTTCACACCTTTTGAAGCTCTTCATATTTCTCACACCTTTTCAGGCTCTCATGTGTTTGAACACAGCTTCATGCTCCTCCTATTTTTCAGACCGTTTCAGGCTCCTCATATATTTCACACCTTCTGAAGCTCTGCATATTTTTCACACCTTTTCAGGCTCTTCATGTTTTTGAACACTGTTTCATGATCCTCCTAATTTTCAGACCGTTTCATGCTCCTCATATTTTTGACACCTTTTGAAGCTCTTCATATTTTTCACACCTTTTCAGGCTCTTCATATTTTTCAACACCACTTCATGCTCCTCCTATTTTTCAGATCGCTTCATGCTCATCTCATTTTTGACACCTTTTGAAGCTGTTCATATTTTTCACACCTTTTGAAGATCTTCATATTTTTCACAATTTCTCAGGCTCTTCATATTTTTGAAAACCGCTTCATGCTCCTCGTATTTTTCAGACCGTTTCATGCTCCTCATGTATTTCACGCCTTTTGAAGCTCTTCATATTTTTCACACGTTTTCAGGCTATTCATGTTTTTGAACACCGCTTCATGCTCCTACTATTTTTCTGATCGCTTCATGCTCATCTCATTTTTGACACCTTTTGAAGCTGTTCATATTTTTGACACCTTTTCAAGCTTTTCATATTTTTCACACGTTTTCAGGCTCTTCATGTTTTGAACACCGTTTCATGCCTCTCTAATTTTTCACACCGTTTCATGCTCCTCATATTTTTCACACCTACTGAAGCTCTTCATATTTTTGATACGTTTTGAGGCTCTTCATATTTTTCAGACATTTTCAGTCTCTTCATGTTTTTGAACACCGTTTCATGCTCCTCACATTTTTGACACCTTTTGTAGCTCTTCATATTTTTCACACCTTTTCAGGCTCCTCATGTTTTTGAACACCGCTTCATGCTCCTCCTATTTTTCAGACCGTTTCATCCTCCTCATCTTTTTGACACCTTTTGAAGCTCATCATATTTTTCACACCTTTTAAGGTTCTTCATGTTTTTGAACACCGCTTCATATTCCTCCTATTTTTCACACCGTTTCATGCTCCTCATATTTTTCACACATTTTGAAGCTCTTCATATTTTTCACACCTTTTCAGGCTCTTCATATTTTTGAACACAGCTTCCTGCTCCTCCTATTTTTCATGCCGTTTCATGCTCCTCATGTATTTCACACCTTTTGAAGCTCTTCATATGTTTCACACCTTTTCCGGCTCTTCATGTTTTTGAACACCGTTTCATGCTCCTCCTATTTTTCAGACCGTTTCATGCTCCTCATGTATTTCACACCTTTTGAACCTCTTCATATTTTTCACACCTTTTCAGGCTCTCATGTTTTTTAAAACAGCTTCCTGCTTCTCCTATTTTTCTGACCGTTTCATGCTCCTCATGGATTTCACACCTTTTGAAGCTCTTCAAATTTTTCACACCTTTTCAGGCTATTCATGTTTTTGAACACCGCTTCATGCTCCTCCTATTTTTCAGACCGTTTCATGTTCCTCCTATTTTTCAGATCATTTCATGCTCCTCATATTTTTGACACCTTTTGAAGCTCTTCATATTTTTCACGCCTTTTCAGGCTCTTCATGTTTTTGAACACCGCTTCATCCTCCTCCTATTTTTCAGTCCGTTTCTTGCTCCTGATGTATTTCTCACCTTTTGAAGCTCTTCATATTTTTCACACCTTTTCAAGCTCTTCATGTTTTTGAACACAACTTCATGCAACTCCTATTTTTCAGACGGTTTCATGCTCCTCATATTTTTGACACATTTTGAAGCTCTTCATATTTTTCACACCTTTTCAGGCTCTTCATGTTTTTGAACACCGCTTCATACTCCTCCTAGTTTTCAGGCGGTTTCATGCTCCTCATATTTTTGACACCTTTTGAAGCTCCTCAAATATTTCACACATTTTTAGGCTGTTCATGTTTTTCAACACCACTTCATTCTCCTGCTATTTTTCAGACCGTTTCAGGCTCATGATATTTTTGACACATTTTGAAGCTTTTCATATTGGTCACACTTTTTGTAGCTTTCATATTTTTCACAAGTTTTCAGGCTCTTCATGTTTTTCAAAAACCGCTTCATGCTCCTCCTATTTTTGAGACCGTTTCATGCTTCTAATATTTTTGACACGTTTTGAAGCTCCTCATATTTTCCACACCTTTTCAAGCTTTCATGTTTTAGAACACCGTTTCATGCTCCTCTTATTTTTCAGACCGTTTCTTGCTCCTCATATTTGACACATTTTGAAGCTCTTCATATTTTTCACACCTTTTCAGACTCTTCATGTTTTGAACACCGCTTCATGCTCCTCCTATTTTTCAGAGCGTTTCATGCTCCTCATATTTTTCACACCTTTTGAAGCTCTTTATATTTTCACACCTTTTCATGCTCTTCATGTTTTTGAACACCACTTCATTCTCCTCCTATTTTTCAGACCGTTTCATGCTCATCTCAATTTTGACAGCTTTTGAAGCTTTTCATAATTTTCACACCTTTTGAAGCTCTTCATATTTTTCACACCTTTTCAGGCTTTTCATGTTTTTGAACACCGTTTCATGCTCCTCCTATTTTTCAGACCGTTTCATGCTCCTCATATTTTGGACACATTTTGAAGCTCTTCATATTTTTCACACCTTTTCAGGCTCTTCATGTTTTTGAACACCGCTTCATACTCCTCCTATTTTTCAGGCGGTTTCATGCTCCTCATATTTTTGACACCTTTTGAAGCTGCTCATATATTTCACACATTTTTAGGCTGTTCATGTTATACAACACCACTACATTCTCCTACTATTTTTCAGACCGTTTCAGGCTCATGTCATTTTTGACACATTTTGAAGCTTTTCATATTGTTTACACCTTTTGAAGCTCTTCATATTTTTCACAAGTTTTCAGGCTCTTCATGTTTTTCACCACCGCTTCATGCTCCTCCTATTTTTGAGACCGTTCATGCCCCTCATATATTTGAAATATTTTGAAGCTCTTCATATTTTTCACAACTTTTCAGGCTCTTCATGTTTTTCAACGCCGCTTCATGCTCCTATTGTTTTTCAGACCTTTCATACTCCTCATATTTTTGACACCTTTTGAAGTTCTTCATATTTTTCACACCTTTTCACGCTCTTCATGTTTTTCAACACCGCTTCATGCTCCTCCTTTTTTTCAGACCGTTTCATGCTCCTCATATTTTTGACACCTTTTGAATCTCTTCATATTTTTCACACCTTTTCAGTCTATTCATGTTTTTCAACACCACTTCACGCTCCTCCTTTTTTTCAGACCGTTTCATGCTCATCTCAGTTTTTACAACTTTTGAACCTGTTCATATTTTTCACACATTTTGAAGCTCCTCATACTTTTCACACCTTTTGAAGCTCTTCATGTTTTTCACACCTTTTCAGGCTCTTCATGTTTTTCAACACCGATTCATGCTCCTCCTATTTTTCAGACCTTTTCATGCTCCTCCTATTTTTGAGACCGTTTGAGGTTTCTCATCTTTTTAACACCTTTTGAAGCTCTTCATATTTTCCATACCTTTTCAGGCTCTTCATGTTTTTGAACACCGTTTCATGCTCCTCCTATTTTTCAGACCGTTTCATGTTCCTCATATTTTTGACACCTTTTGAAGCTCTTCATATTTTTCACAGCTTTACAGGCTCTTCATGTTTTTGAACACCGATTCATGCGCCTTCTATTTTTCAGACCGTTTCATGTTCCTCATATTTTTGACACCTTTTGAAGCTCTTCATATTTTTCACACCTTTTCAGGCTCTTCATGTTTTTCAACACCGCTTCATGCTCCTCCTATTTTCAGACCGTTTCATGCTCCTCATATTTTTGACACCATTAGAAACTCTTCATATATTTCACACCTTTCAGGCTCTTCATGTTTTTGAACACCGCTTCATGGTCCTCCTATTTTTCAGACCGTTAAATGCTCCTCATATTTTTGACACCATTAGAAACTCTTCATATAGTTCACACCTTTCAGGCTCTTCATGTTTTTGAACACCGCTTCATGGTCCTACTATTTTTCAGACCCTTACATGCTCCTCATATTTTTGACACCTTTAGAAGCTCTTCATATATTTCAAACCTTTTCAGGCTCTTCATGATTTTAACACCACTTCATGCTCCTCCTATTTTTCAGACCATTTCCTGCTCATCGATTTTTGACAACTTTTGAAGCTCTTCATATTTTTCACACCTTTTCAGGCTCATCATGTTTTTCCACACCGCTTCATGCTCGTTCTATTTTTCAAAACGTTTCATGTTCCTCATATTTTTGACACCTTTGAAGCTCTTCCTTTTTTTCACACCTTTTCATGCTCTTCATGTTTCTAACACCGTTTCATGCTTCTCCTATTTTTCAGACCGTTTAATGCTCCTCATATTTTTCACACCTTTTGAATCTCTTTATATTTGTCACACCTTTTCAGGCTCTTCATGTTTTTCAACACCGCTTCATGCTCCTCCTATTTTTCAGATCGTTTCTTTCTCCTCCTATATTTCAAACTGTTTCATGCACCTCTTATTATTGACACCTTTTGAAGCTCTTCATATTTTTCACACCTTTTCAGGCTCTTCATGTTTTTCAACACCACTTCATGCTCCTCCTATTTTTGAGACCGGTTCATGCTCCTCATATTTTTCACACATTTAGAAGCTCTTCATATTTTTCCCACCTTCCCAGGCTCTTTATGTATTTGAGCACAGCTTCATGCTCCTCCTATTTTTCAGACCGTTTCATGCTCCTCATATTTTTGACACCTTTTGAAGCTCTTCATATTTTTCACACCTTTTCAGGCTCTTCATGTTTTTGAACACAATTTCATGCTGCTCCTATTTTTCAGACCGTTTCATGCTTCTCATGCTTTCGACACGTTTTGGGGCTCTTCATATTTTTCACACCATTGCAGGCTCTTCATGTTTTTGAACAGCGTTTCATGCTTCTCCTATATTTCAGACCGTTTCATGCTCCTCATATTTTTGACACCTTTTGAAGCTCTTCATATTTTTCACACCTTTTGATGCTCTTCATATTTTTCACAACATTTCAGGCTCTTCATGTTTTTGAACACCGCTTCATGGTCCTCCTATTTTTCAGACCGTTAAATGCTCCTCATATTTTTGACACCATTAGAAACTCTTCATATAGTTCACACCTTTCAGGCTCTTCATGTTTTTGAACACCGCTTCATGGTCCTACTATTTTTCAGACCCTTACATGCTCCTCATATTTTTGACACCTTTAGAAGCTCTTCATATATTTCAAACCTTTTCAGGCTCTTCATGATTTTAACACCACTTCATGCTCCTCCTATTTTTCAGACCATTTCCTGCTCATCGATTTTTGACAACTTTTGAAGCTCTTCATATTTTTCACACCTTTTCAGGCTCATCATGTTTTTCCACACCGCTTCATGCTCGTTCTATTTTTCAAAACGTTTCATGTTCCTCATATTTTTGACACCTCTGAAGCTCTTCCTTTTTTTCACACCTTTTCATGCTCTTCATGTTTCTAACACCGTTTCATGCTTCTCCTATTTTTCAGACCGTTTAATGCTCCTCATATTTTTCACACCTTTTGAATCTCTTTATATTTGTCACACCTTTTCAGGCTCTTCATGTTTTTCAACACCGCTTCATGCTCCTCCTATTTTTCAGATCGTTTCTTTCTTCTCCTATATTTCAAACTGTTTCATGCACCTCTTATTATTGACACCTTTTGAAGCTCTTCATATTTTTCACACCTTTTCAGGCTCTTCATGTTTTTCAACACCACTTCATGCTCCTCCTGTTTTTCAGACCGGTTCATGCTCCTCATATTTTTCACACATTTAGAAGCTCTTCATATTTTTCCCACCTTCCCAGGCTCTTTATGTATTTGAGCACAGCTTCATGCTCCTCCTATTTTTCAGACCGTTTCATGCTCCTCATATTTTTGACACCTTTTGAAGCTCTTCATATTTTTCACACCTTTTCAGGCTCTTCATGTTTTTGAACACAATTTCATGCTGCTCCTATTTTTCAGACCGTTTCATGCTTCTCATGCTTTCGACACGTTTTGGGGCTCTTCATATTTTTCACACCATTGCAGGCTCTTCATGTTTTTGAACAGCGTTTCATGCTTCTCCTATATTTCAGACCGTTTCATGCTCCTCATATTTTTGACACCTTTTGAAGCTCTTCATATTTTTCACACCTTTTGATGCTCTTCATATTTTTCACAACATTTCAGGCTCTTCATGTTTTTGAACACCGTTTCATGCTCATCCTATATTTCAGACCATTTCATGCTCCTCATATTTTTGACACCTTTTGAAGCTCTTCATATTTTTCACACTTTTTCAGGCTCTTCATGTTTTTGAAGACCGCTTCATGCTCCTCCTATTTTTCAGACCGTTTGATGCTCCTCATGTATTCCACACCCTTTGAAGCTCTTCATATACTTCACACCTTTTCAGGCTCTTCATGTTTTTCAACACCGTTTTATGATCCTCCTATTTTTCCTACCGTTTCATGCTCCTCTTGTATATCCCACCTTTTGAAGGTCTTCATATTTTTCACAACTTTTCAGGCTGTTCATGTTTTTCAACACCGCTTCATGCTCCTACTATTTTTCAGACCGTTTTTGCTCCTCATATATTTCACACCTTTTGAAGCACTTCATATGTTTCACACATTTTCAGGCTCTTCATGTTTTGAACACCGCTTCATGCTCCTCTATTTTTCAGACCGTTTCATGCTCTTCTTATTGTATACACCTTTTGAAAGTCCTCATATATTTCACACCTTTTCAGGCTCTTCAAGTTTTTGAACACCGCTTCACGCTCCTCCTATTTTTCAGATCGTTTCATGCTCCTCATATTTTTAACACCTTTTGAAACTCTTCATATTTTTCACACCTTTTCAGACTCTTCATGATTTTGAATACCGCTTCATGCTCCTACTATTTTCAGACCGTTTCAAGATCCTCATGTATTTCACACCTTTTGAAGCTCTTCATATTTTTCACACCTTTTCAGGCTCTTGATATTTTTAAACACCGTTTCATGCTGCTCCTACTTTTCAGACCGTTTCATACTCCTCATATTTTTGACACATTTTGAAGCTCTTCATATATTTCACACCTTTTCAGGCACTTCATGTTTTTCAACACCACTTCATGCTCCTCCTATTTTTCAGATCGCTTCAACTCATCTCCTTTTTGACACCTTTTGAAGCTGTTCATATTTTTCACACCTTTTGAAGTTCTTCATATCTTTCACAAGTTTTCAGGCTCTTCATGGTTTTGAACACCGCTTCATGCTCCTCTTATTTTTCAGACCGTTTCAGGCTCCTCATATTTTTGACACCATTTGAAGCTCTTCATATTTTTCACACCTTTTCAGGCTCTTCATGATTTGAACACCGCTTCATGCTCCTCCTATTTTTCAGACCGTTTCATGCTCCTCATGTATATCACACTTTTTGAAGCTCTTCATATTTTTCACAACTTTTCAGGCTCTCATGTTTTTGAACACAGCTTGTTGCTCCTCCTATTTTTCAGACCGTTTCATGCTCCTCTTATATTTCACACTTTTGAAGCTCTTGCTATTTTTCACACCTTTTCAGTCTCTTCATGTTTTTGAACACAGTTTCAGGCTACTCGTATTTTTCAGACCGTTTCATGCTCCTCATCTTTTTGACACCTTTTGAAGCTCTTCATATTTTTCACACTTTTACAGGCTCTTCATGTTTTTCAACACCGCTTCATGCTCCTCCTATTTTCAGACCGTTTCATGCTCCTCATATTTTTGGCACCGTTTGAAGCTCTTCATATTTTTCACACGTTTTCAGGCTCTTCATCTTTTTCAACACCTCTTAATGCTCCTCCTATTTTTGAGACCGTTTCATGCTCTTCATGTATTTCTGACTTTTTGAAGCTCTTCATATTTTTCACACGTTTTCAGGCTCTTCATGTTTTTGAAGACCGCTTCATGCTGCTCATATTTTTCAGACCGTTTCATGCTCCTCATGAATTTCACACCTTTTGAAGCTCTTCATATTTTTCACAGGTTTTCAGGCTGTTCATGTTTTTGAACACCGCTTCATGCTCCTCCTATTTTTGTGATCGCTTCATGCTCATCTCATTTTTGACACCTTTTGAAGCTGTTCATATTTTTCACACCTTTTGAAGCTCTTCATATGTTTCACACGTTTTCAGGCTCTTCATGTTTTTTTTTATATTTTTTTTATTTATTTTTATTTTTATTTTTTCATGTTTTTGAACACCGCTTCATGCTCCTCCTATTTTTCAGACCGTTTCATGCTCCTCATGTATTTCACACCTTTTGAAGCTCTTCATATTTTTCACACGTTTTCAGGCTCTTCAAGTTTGAACACAGCTTCATGCACCTCCTATTTTTCAGACCGTTTCATGCTCCTCATGTATTTCACACCTTTTGAACCTCTTGATATTTTTCACACCTTTTCAGACTCTTCTTGTTTTTGAACACTGTTTCATGCTCCTCCTATTTTTCAGACCGTTTCATGCTCTTCATGTATTTCACACCTTTTGAAGCTCTTCCTATTTTTCACACCTTTTCAGGCTCTCATGTTTTTGAACACAGCTTCTTGCTCCTCCTATTTTTCAGACCGTTTCATGCTCCTCATGTATTTCACACCTTTTGAAGCTCTTCATATTTTTCACACCTTTTCAAGCTCTTCCTGTTTTTGAACACCGTTTCATGCTCCTCCTATTTTTCATACCGTTTCATGCTCCTCATATTTTGACACCTTTTGAAGCTCTTCATATTTTCCACACCTTTTCTGGCTCCTCATGTTTTTGAAAACCGCTTCATTCTCCTCCTATTTTCAGATCGTTTCATGCTCTTCATATTTTTGACACCTTTTGAAGCTCTTCATATTTGTCACAGCTTTTCAGGCTCTTCATGTTTTTCAGCACCGCATCATGATCCTCCTCTTTTCAGACCGTTTCATGCTCCTCATATTTGACACCTTTTGAAGCTTGTCATATTTTTCACACCTTTTCAAGTTCTTCATTTTTTTGAACACCGCTTCATGCTCCTCCTATTTCTCTGACCGTTTCATGCTAATCTCATTTTTGACACCTATTGAAGCTCTTCATATTTTTCCCACCTTTTGAAGCACTTCATATTTTTCACACCATTTCAGGCTCTTCATGTATTTCAACACCGTTTCATGCTCCTCTTAATTTTCAGACCGTTTCATGCTCTTCATGTATTTCACACCTTTTGAAACTCTTCATATTTCTCACACCTTTTCAGGCTCTCATGTGTTTGAACACAGCTTCATGCTCCTCCTATTTTTCAGACCGTTTCAGGCTCCTCATATATTTCACACCTTTTGAAGCTCTGCATATTTTTCACATCTTTTCAGGCTCTTCATGTTTTTGAACACTGTTTCATGATCCTCCTAATTTTCAGACCGTTTCATGCTCCTCATATTTTTGACACCTTTTGAAGCTCTTCATATTTTTCACACCTTTTAAGGCTCTTCATATTGTTTAACACCACTTCATGCTCCTCCTATTTTTCAGATCGCTTCATGCTCATCTCATTTTTTACACCTTTTGAAGCTGTTCATATTTTTCACACCTTTTGAAGATCTTCATATTTTTCACACGTTTTCAGGCTCTTCATGTTTTTCAACACCGCATGATGCTCCTCCTATTTGTCAGACCGTTTCATGCTCCTCACATTTTTGACACGTTTTAAAGCTCTTCATATTTTTCACACCATTTCAGGCACTTCATGTATTTCAACACCGTTTCATGCTCCTCCTATTTTTCAGACAGTTTCATGCCCCTCATACTTTTGACACCATTTGAAGCTCCTCATATTTTTTACACCTTTTGAAGCTCTTCATATTTTTACACCTTTTCAGACTCTTCATGTTTTTGAAAACCGCTTCATGCTCCTTCTATTTTTCAGACTGTTTCATGCTCCTCATATTTTTGACACCTTTTGATGCTTTTCATATTTTTCACAATTTTTCAGGCTCTTCATATTTTTAAAACCGCTTCATGCTCCTCGTATTTTTCAGATCGTTTCATGCTCCTCATGTATTTCACACCTTTTGAAGCTCTTCATATTTTTCACATGTTTTCAGGCTCTTCATGTTTTTGAACACCGCTTCATGCTCGTCCTATTTTTCTCATCGCTTCATGCTCATCTCATTTTTGACACCTTTTGAAGCTGTTCATATTTTTCACACCTTTTGAAGCTCTTCATATTTTTCACACGTTTTCAGGCTCTTCATGTTTTTTTTTATATTTTTTTAATTTTTTTTTCATGTTTTTGAACACCGCTTCATGCTCCTCCTATTTTTCAGACCGTTTCATGCTCTTCATTTTTTTGACACCTTTTGAAGCTCTTCATATTTGTCACAGCTTTTCAGACTCTTCATGTTTTTGAACACCGCTTCATGCTCCTTCTATTTTTCAGTCTGTTTCATGCTCCTCATATTTTTGACACCTTTTGATGCTTTTCATATTTTTCACAATTTTTCAGGCTCTTCATATTTTTAAAACCGCTTCATGCTCCTCGTATTTTTCAGATCATTTCATGCTCCTCATGTATTTCACAACTTTTGAAGCTCTTCATATTTTTCACACGTTTTCAGGCTCTTCATGTTTTTGAACACCGCTTCATGCTCGTCCTATTTTTCTCATCGCTTCATGCTCATCTCATTTTTGACACCTTTTGAAGCTGTTCATATTTTTCACACCTTTTGAAGCTCTTCATATTTTTCACACCTTTTCAGGCTCTTCATGATTTGAACACCGCTTCATGCTCCTCCTATTTTTCAGACCGTTTCATGCTCCTCATGTATATCACACTTTTTGAAGCTCTTCATATTTTTCACAACTTTTCAGGCTCTCATGTTTTTGAACACAGCTTGTTGCTCCTCCTATTTTTCAGACCGTTTCATGCTCCTCTTATATTTCACACTTTTGAAGCTCTTGCTATTTTTCACACCTTTTCAGTCTCTTCATGTTTTTGAACACAGTTTCAGGCTACTCGTATTTTTCAGACCGTTTCATGCTCCTCATCTTTTTGACACCTTTTGAAGCTCTTCATATTTTTCACACTTTTACAGGCTCTTCATGTTTTTCAACACCGCTTCATGCTCCTCCTATTTTCAGACCGTTTCATGCTCCTCATATTTTTGGCACCGTTTGAAGCTCTTCATATTTTTCACACGTTTTCAGGCTCTTCATCTTTTTCAACACCTCTTAATGCTCCTCCTATTTTTGAGACCGTTTCATGCTCTTCATGTATTTCTGACTTTTTGAAGCTCTTCATATTTTTCACACGTTTTCAGGCTCTTCATGTTTTTGAAGACCGCTTCATGCTGCTCATATTTTTCAGACCGTTTCATGCTCCTCATGAATTTCACACCTTTTGAAGCTCTTCATATTTTTCACAGGTTTTCAGGCTGTTCATGTTTTTGAACACCGCTTCATGCTCCTCCTATTTTTGTGATCGCTTCATGCTCATCTCATTTTTGACACCTTTTGAAGCTGTTCATATTTTTCACACCTTTTGAAGCTCTTCATATGTTTCACACGTTTTCAGGCTCTTCATGTTTTTTTTAATATTTTTTTTATTTATTTTTATTTTTATTTTTTCATGTTTTTGAACACCGCTTCATGCTCCTCCTATTTTTCAGACCGTTTCATGCTCCTCATGTATTTCACACCTTTTGAAGCTCTTCATATTTTTCACACGTTTTCAGGCTCTTCAAGTTTGAACACAGCTTCATGCACCTCCTATTTTTCAGACCGTTTCATGCTCCTCATGTATTTCACACCTTTTGAACCTCTTGATATTTTTCACACCTTTTCAGACTCTTCTTGTTTTTGAACACTGTTTCATGCTCCTCCTATTTTTCAGACCGTTTCATGCTCTTCATGTATTTCACACCTTTTGAAGCTCTTCCTATTTTTCACACCTTTTCAGGCTCTCATGTTTTTGAACACAGCTTCTTGCTCCTCCTATTTTTCAGACCGTTTCATGCTCCTCATGTATTTCACACCTTTTGAAGCTCTTCATATTTTTCACACCTTTTCAAGCTCTTCCTGTTTTTGAACACCGTTTCATGCTCCTCCTATTTTTCATACCGTTTCATGCTCCTCATATTTTGACACCTTTTGAAGCTCTTCATATTTTCCACACCTTTTCTGGCTCCTCATGTTTTTGAAAACCGCTTCATTCTCCTCCTATTTTCAGATCGTTTCATGCTCTTCATATTTTTGACACCTTTTGAAGCTCTTCATATTTGTCACAGCTTTTCAGGCTCTTCATGTTTTTCAGCACCGCATCATGATCCTCCTCTTTTCAGACCGTTTCATGCTCCTCATATTTGACACCTTTTGAAGCTTGTCATATTTTTCACACCTTTTCAAGTTCTTCATTTTTTTGAACACCGCTTCATGCTCCTCCTATTTCTCTGACCGTTTCATGCTAATCTCATTTTTGACACCTATTGAAGCTCTTCATATTTTTCCCACCTTTTGAAGCACTTCATATTTTTCACACCATTTCAGGCTCTTCATGTATTTCAACACCGTTTCATGCTCCTCTTAATTTTCAGACCGTTTCATGCTCTTCATGTATTTCACACCTTTTGAAACTCTTCATATTTCTCACACCTTTTCAGGCTCTCATGTGTTTGAACACAGCTTCATGCTCCTCCTATTTTTCAGACCGTTTCAGGCTCCTCATATATTTCACACCTTTTGAAGCTCTGCATATTTTTCACATCTTTTCAGGCTCTTCATGTTTTTGAACACTGTTTCATGATCCTCCTAATTTTCAGACCGTTTCATGCTCCTCATATTTTTGACACCTTTTGAAGCTCTTCATATTTTTCACACCTTTTCAGGCTCTTCATATTGTTTAACACCACTTCATGCTCCTCCTATTTTTCAGATCGCTTCATGCTCATCTCATTTTTTACACCTTTTGAAGCTGTTCATATTTTTCACACCTTTTGAAGATCTTCATATTTTTCACACGTTTTCAGGCTCTTCATGTTTTTCAACACCGCATGATGCTCCTCCTATTTGTCAGACCGTTTCATGCTCCTCACATTTTTGACACGTTTTAAAGCTCTTCATATTTTTCACACCATTTCAGGCACTTCATGTATTTCAACACCGTTTCATGCTCCTCCTATTTTTCAGACAGTTTCATGCCCCTCATACTTTTGACACCATTTGAAGCTCCTCATATTTTTTACACCTTTTGAAGCTCTTCATATTTTTACACCTTTTCAGACTCTTCATGTTTTTGAAAACCGCTTCATGCTCCTTCTATTTTTCAGACTGTTTCATGCTCCTCATATTTTTGACACCTTTTGATGCTTTTCATATTTTTCACAATTTTTCAGGCTCTTCATATTTTTAAAACCGCTTCATGCTCCTCGTATTTTTCAGATCGTTTCATGCTCCTCATGTATTTCACACCTTTTGAAGCTCTTCATATTTTTCACATGTTTTCAGGCT
The DNA here is from genome assembly GCF_033118175.1 of Dama dama. NCBI lineage: Eukaryota > Metazoa > Chordata > Mammalia > Artiodactyla > Cervidae > Dama > Dama dama. The sequence continues at coordinate 28,959 of NW_026871060.1, forward strand.
CTTCATGTTTTTGAACACCGCTTCATGCTCCTCCTATTTTTCTCATCGCTTCATGCTCATCTCATTTTTGACACCTTTTGAAGCTGTTCATATTTTTCACACCTTTTGAAGCTCTTCATATTTTTCACACGTTTTCAGGCTCTTCATGTTTTTTTTTTATATTTTTTTAATTTTTTTTTCATGTTTTTGAACACCGCTTCATGCTCCTCCTATTTTTCAGACCGTTTCATGCTCTTCATTTTTTTGACACCTTTTGAAGCTCTTCATATTTGTCACAGCTTTTCAGACTCTTCATGTTTTTGAACACCGCTTCATGCTCCTTCTATTTTTCAGACTGTTTCATGCTCCTCATATTTTTGACACCTTTTGATGCTTTTCATATTTTTCACAATTTTTCAGGCTCTTCATATTTTTAAAACCGCTTCATGCTCCTCGTATTTTTCAGATCATTTCATGCTCCTCATGTATTTCACAACTTTTGAAGCTCTTCATATTTTTCACACGTTTTCAGGCTCTTCATGTTTTTGAACACCGCTTCATGCTCGTCCTATTTTTCTCATCGCTTCATGCTCATCTCATTTTTGACACCTTTTGAAGCTGTTCATATTTTTCACACCTTTTGAAGCTCTTCATATTTTTCACACGTTTTCAGGTTCTTCATGTTTTGTTTTTAATATTTTTTTTCATGTTTTTGAACACCGCTTCATGCTCCTCCTATTTTTCAGACCGTTTCATGCTCTTCATTTTTTTGACACCTTTTGAAGCTCTTCATATTTGTCACAGCTTTTCAGGCTCTTCATGTTTTCAGCACCGCATCATGATCCTCCTCTTTTCAGACCGTTTCATGCTCCTCATATTTGACACCTTTTGAAGCTTGTCATATTTTTCACACCTTTTCAAGCTCTTCATTTTTTTGAACACCGCTTCATGCTCCTCCTATTTCTCAGACCGTTTCATGCTAATCTCATTTTTGACACCTTTTGAAGCTGTTCATATTTTTGACACCTTTTCAAGCTTTTCATATTTTTCACACGTTTTCAGGCTCTTCATGTTTTGAACACCGTTTCATGCCTCTCTAATTTTTCACACCGTTTCATGCTCCTCATATTTTTCACACCTACTGAAGCTCTTCATATTTTTGATACGTTTTGAGGCTCTTCATATTTTTCAGACATTTTCAGTCTCTTCATGTTTTTGAACACCGTTTCATGCTCCTTACATTTTTGACACCTTTTGTAGCTCTTCATATTTTTCACACCTTTTCAGGCTCCTCATGTTTTTGAACACCGCTTCATGCTCCTCCTATTTTTCAGACCGTTTCATCCTCCTCATCTTTTTGACACCTTTTGAAGCTCATCATATTTTTCACACCTTTTAAGGTTCTTCATGTTTTTGAACACCGCTTCATACTCCTCCTATTTTTCACACCGTTTCATGCTCCTCATATTTTTCACACATTTTGAAGCTCTTCATATTTTTCACACCTTTTCAGGCTCTTCATATTTTTGAACACAGCTTCCTGCTCCTCCTATTTTTCATGCCGTTTCATGCTCCTCATGTATTTCACACCTTTTGAAGCTCTTCATATGTTTCACACCTTTTCCGGCTCTTCATGTTTTTGAACACCGTTTCATGCTCCTCCTATTTTTCAGACCGTTTCATGCTCCTCATATTTTTCACAGCTTTTCAGCCTCTTAATGATTTTGAACACCGTTTCATTTTCCTCCTATTTTTCAGACCGTTTCATGCTCCTCATATTTTTCACAGCTTTTCAGGCTCTTCATGTTTTTGAACACCGTTTCATGCTCCTCCTATTTTTCATACCGTTTCATGCTCCTCATATTTTTGCCACTTTTTGAAGCTCTTCATATTTTTCACACCTTTTCATGCTCTTCATGTTTTTCAACACCGTTTCATGCTCCTCCTATTTTCAGACTGTTTCCTGCTCCTCATATTTTTGACACCTTTTCAGGCTCTTAATGACTTTGAACACCGTTTCATACTCCTCTTATTTTTCAGACAGTTTCATGCTCCTCATATATTTGACACCTTTTGAAGCTCTTCATATTTTTAACACTTTTTCGGGCACTTCATGTTTTTGCACACTACTTCATGCGCCTCCTATTTTTCAGACCGTTTCATGCTCCTCATATTTTTTCACCTTTTGAAGCTCTTCATATGTTTCACACATTTTCAGACCCTTCATGTTTTTCAACACCGTTTCATGCTCCTCATATTTTTCACACATTTTCAGGCTCTTTATGTTTTTGAACACCATTTCATGCTTCTCATATTTATGACACCTTTTGAAGCTCTTCATGTATTTCACTCCTCTTCAGGCTCTTCGTGGTTTTCAACACCATTACATGCTCCTCCTATTTTTCAGACCATTTCATGCTCCTCATATTTTTGACACCTTTTGAAGCTCTTCATATTTTTCAAACATTTTCAGGCTCTCCATGTTTTTCAGCACCATTTGATGCTCCTCCTATTTTCAGACTGTTTCATGCTCCTAATATTTTTCACACCTTTTCAGGCTATTCATTTTTTTCAACTCCACTTCATGCTCCTCCTATTTTTCAGACCGTTTCATGTTCCTCCTATTTGTGACACTTTTGAATCTCTTCATATATTTCACACCTTTCCAGGCTCTTCATGTTTTTCAACACCGCTTCATGCTCCTCCTATTTTTGAGACCGTATCATGCTCCTCATATTTTTGACACATTTTGAAGCTCTTCATGTTTTTCAACACCGCTTCATGCTCCTCCTATTTTTCAGACCATGTCATGCTCCTCATATTTTTGACACCTTTTGAAGCTCTTCATATATTTCACACCTTTTCAGGCTCTTCATGTTTTTGAACAATGCTGCATGCTCCTACTATGTTTCAGATCGTTTCATGGTCCTCATATTTTTGACACTTTTTGAAGCTCTTCATATTTTTTACACCTTTTCAGGGTCTTCATGTTTTGCAACACCCCTTCATGCTCTTCCTATTTTTCGGACCCTTTGAAACTCCTCCTATTTTTGACACGTTTTTAAGTTCTTCATATATTTCACACCATTTCAGGTTCTTCATGTTTTTGAACACCGTTTCATTCTCCTCATATTTTTCAGACTGTTTCATGATCCTCATATTTTTGACACCATTTGAAGCTCTTCATATATTTCACACATTTTCAGGCTCTTCATGTTTTTCACACCTTTTCAGGCTCTTCATGTTTTGCAACACCGCTTCATGCTCCTCCTATTTTTCAGACCATTTCATCCTCTTCATATTGTTGACAATTTTGAAGCTCTTCATGTATTTCACACCTTTTCAGGCTCTTCATGTTTTTCAACACCGCTTCTTACTCCTCCTATTCTTCAGACCTTTTCATGCTCCTCATATTTTTGAAACCTTTTGAAGCTCTTCATATATTTCACACCTTTTCAGGCTCCTCATGTTTTTCAACACTGCGTCATGCTCCTCCTGTTTTTCAGACCGTTTCATGCTCCTCATATTTTTGACACCTTTTGAAGCTCTTCTTATTTTTCACACCTTTTCAGGCTTTTCATGTTTTTCAACACCGCTTCATGCTCCTCCTATTTTTCAGACCGTTTCATTCTCATTATATTATTGACAAGTTTTGAAGCTCTTCATATTTTTAACACCTTTTCAGGCTCTTCATGTTTTTGAAGACCGTTTCATGCTCCCCCTAATATTCAGAGCGTTTTATGCTCCTCATATTTTTGACACCTTTTGAAGCTCTTCATATTTTTCACATCTTTTCAGGATCTTCATGTTTTTAAACAATGTTTCTGCTCCTCCTATTTTTCAGACCGTTACATGCTCCTCATATATGTGACACCTTTTGAAGCTCTTCATATTTTTCACACCTTTTCAGGCTCTTCATGTTTTTCAACACCTCTTCATGCTCATCCTTTTTTTCACTCATTGCATGCTTCTCATATTTTTAACACCTTTTGAAACTCTTCATATTTTTCACAGGTTTTCATGCTCTTCATATTCTTCAAAACCATTTCATGCTCATCCTATTTTTCAGACTGTTTCATGCTCCTCATATTTTTGACACCTTTTGAAGCTCTTCATATTTTTCACACGTTTTCAGGCTTTTCATGTTTTTCAACACCACTGCATGATCCTCCTATTTTTCAGACCGTTTCATGCTCATCTCATTTTTGACACATTTTGAAGCTCTTCATAGTTTTCACACCTTTTGAAGCTCTTCATATTTTTCACACGTTTTCAGGCTCTTCATGTTTTTCACAACCGCTTCATGCTCCTCCTATTTTTCAGACAGTTTCATTCCTCTCATGTATTTCACACCTTTTGAAGCTCTTCATATTTTTCACACCTTTTCAGGCTCTTCATGTTTTTGAGCACCACTTCATGCTCCTCCTATTTTACACACAGTTTCATGCTCCTCATGTATTTCACAACTTTTGAAGCTCTTCTTATTTTTCACACCTTTTCAGGCTCTTAATTTGTTTGAACACCGTTTCATGCTCCTCCTAATTTTCAGACCGTTTCATTCTCATCTCATTTTGACAGCTTTTGAAGCTCTTCATATTTTCACTCCTTTTGAAGCTCTTCATATATTTCACAACTTTTCAGGCTCTTCATATATTTCAAAACCACTACATGCTCCTCCTAATTTTCAGACCGTTTCATGATCATCTTATATTGACAGCTTTTGAAGCTCTTCATATTTTCACACCTTTTGAAGCTCTACATATTATTCACACCTTTTCAGGCTCTTCATGTTTTTCAACACCGATTCATGCTCCTCCTATGTTTCAGACCGTTTCATTCTCCTTATATGTTTGACACCTTTTGAAGCTCTTCATATATTTCACAACTTTTCAGGCTCTTCATTTTTTTCAACACCACTTCATGGTCCTCCTATTTTTCAGACCGTTTCATGCTCCTCATATATTTGACACGTTTTGAAGTTCTTCATATATTTCACAACTTTTCAGGCTCTTCTTTTTGTCAACACCGATTCTTGCTCCTCCTATTTTTCAGACCGTTTCATGTTCCTCATATTTTTGACAACTTTTGAAACGCTTCATGTTTTTCACACCTTTTCAGGCTCTTCACTTTTCAACACCGCTTCATGCTCCTCCTATTTTTCAGACCGTATCATGCTCCTCATACTTTTGAAAACTTTTGAAGCTCTTCATATATTTCACACCTTTTCAGGCTCTTCATGTTTTGCAACACCGTTTCATGCTCCTCCTATTTTTCAGACCGTTTCATGCTCCTCCTATTTTTCAGACAGTTTCATGCTCCTCATATATTTGACTCCTTTTGAAGCTCTTCATATTATTCACACCTTTTCAGGCTCTTCATGTTTTTCAACACCACTTCATGCTCTTCCTATTTTTCAAACTGTTTCATGCTCCTCCTATTTTTGACACCTTTTGAACCTCTTCATATATTTCACACATTTTCAGGCTCTTCATGTTTTTCAACACCGCTTCATGCTCCTCCTACTTTTCAGACCGTTTCATGCTCCTTATATTTTTGACTTCTTTTGAAGCTCTTCATATATTTCACTCCTTTTTAGGCTCTTCGTGTTTTTCAACACCGTTTCATGCTCCTCCTATTTTTCAGAACGCTTCATGCTCCTCATATTTTTGACACCTTTTGAAGCTCTTCATATTTTTCACTCCTTTTTAGGCTCTTCGTCTTATTCAACACCGTTTCATGCTCCTCCTATTTTTCAGAACGCTTCATGCTCCTCATATTTTTGACACCTTTTGAAGCTCTTCATATTTTTCACACCATTTCAGGCTCTTCATGTTTCTGAACACCGTTTCATGCTCCTCATATTTTTACATGTTTTGAAACTCTTCATATTTTTCACACCTTTTCAGGCTCTTCATATTTTTCACACCGCTTCATGCTCCTCCTATTTTTCAGACCGTTTCATGCTTCTTATATTTTTGACTTCTTTTGAAGCTCTTCATATATTTCACTCCTTTTTAGGCTCTTCATGTTTTTCAACACCGCTTCATGCTCTTCCTATTTTTAAGACAGTTTCATGCGCATCATAATTTTGAAACCTTTTGAAGCTCTTCATATTTTTCACACATTTTCAGTCTCTTCATGTTTTTCCACACCGTTTCAGGCTGCTCCTATTTTTCAGACCGTTTCATGCTCCTTATATATTTGACACCTTTTGAAGCTCCTCATATTTTTCACTCCTTTTTAGGCTCTTCGTGTTTTTCCACACCGTTTCATGTTCCTCCTTTTTTTGAGACCATTTCATTCTCCTCATGTTTTTGACACCTTTTGTAGCTCTTCATATTTTTCACACCTTTTCAGGCTCTTCATGTTTTTGGGCACTGCTTCATGCTCCTCCTATTTTTCAGACCGTGTGATGCTACTCATATATTTGAAAGCTTTTGAAGCTCTTCATATTTTTCACACCTTTTCAGGCTCTTCATGTTTTTCAACACCGCTATATGCTCCTACTAATTTTCAGACTGTTTCATGCTCCTCGTATTTTTCACACCTTTTGAAGCTCTTCATATTTTTCACACCTTTTCAGGCTCTTCATGTTTTGGAGCACACCTTCATGCTCCTCCCATTTTTCAGACCGTTTCATGCTCCTCATGTATTTCACACCATTTGAAGCACTTCATATTTTTCACACCTTTTCAGTCTCTTCATGTTTTTCAACACCACTTCATGTTCCTCCTATTATTCAGACAGTTTCATGCTCATCTCATTTTTGACACCTTTTGAAGCTCTTGATATTTTTCACACCATTTGAATCTCTTCATATTTTTTCACACCTTTTCGGACTCTTCATGTTTTTGAACACTGCTTCATGCTCCTCCTATTTTTCAGACCGTATAATGCTCCTCATGTATTTGACAACTTTTGAAGCTCTTCATATTTTTCACACTTTTTCAGGCTCTTCATTATTCTGAACAGCGCTTCTTGCTCCTCCTATTTTTTAGACCGTTTCATGCTCCTCATATTTCTGACACCTTTTGAAGCTCTTCATATTTTTCACACCTTTTCAGCTCTTCATATTTTTGAACACCGTTTCATGCTCCTCCTATTTTTCAGACCATTTCATGCTCCACTTGTATTTCACCCCTTTTGAAGCTCTTCATATATTTCACACCTTTTCAGGCTCCTCATGTTTTTGAACAGCATTTCATGCTCCTTCTATTCTTCATACCGTTTCATGCTCTTCATATTTTTGACACCTTTTGAAGCTCTTCAATTTTTTCACACCTTTTCAGGTTCTTCATGTTTTTCAACACCACTTCATACTCCTCCTATTTTTCATACTGTTTCTTGCTTCTCTTGTCTTTCACACCTTTTGAAGCTCTTCATATTTTTCACACCTTTTCAGGCTCTTCATGTGTTTGAACACCGCTTCATGCTCATCCTCTTTTTCAGACAGTTTCATGCTCCTCATATTTTTCACACGTTTTGAAGCTCCTCAGATTTTTCACACCTTTTCAGGCTCTTCATGTTTTTCAACACCACTTCTTGCTTCTCCTATTTTTCAGACCGTTTCCTGCTCATCTCATTTTTGACAACTTTTGAAGCTCTTCATATTTTTCACACCTTTTGAAGCTCTTCATATTTTTCACACGTTTTCAGGCTTCATGTTTTTCACCACCGCTTCATGCTCATCCTATTTTCCAGACCGCTTTATGTTCCTGATATTTTTGACACGTTTTGAAGCTATTCATATTTTTCACACATTTTGAAGCTCTTCATGTTTTACACAATTTCAGGCTCTTCATGTTTTTCAAAACCGCCTCATGCTCCTCCTATTTTTCAGACCGATTCATGCTCCTCATATTTTTCACACCTTTTGAAGTTCTTCATATTTTTCACAAGATTTCAGTCTCTGCATGTTTTTGAACACCGCTTCATGCTCCTCCTATTTTATAGACCGTTTCATGCTCCTCATGAATTTCACACCATTTGAAGCTCTTCATATTTTTCACACCTTTTCAGGCACTTCATGTTTTTCCACACCACTTCATGCTCCTCCTATTTTTCAGACCGTCTCATGCTCCTCATATTTTTGACACCTTTTGAAGCTTTCATATTTTTCACACCTTTTCAGGCTCTTCTTGTTTTTCAACACTGCTTCATGCTCCTCCTATTTTTCAGACCGTTTAATGCTCCTCATGTATTTCACACCTTTCGAAGCTCTTCATATTTTCACACCTTTTCAGGCTCTTCATGTTATTCAACAACACTTTATCCTCCTCTTATATTTCAGACCGCTTCATCCTGATCATTTTTGACACTTTTTGAAGCTGTTCATATTTTTCACACCTTTTGAAGCTCTTCATAATTTTCACAAGTTTTCATGCTCTTTATGTTTTTCAACACCGCTTCATGTGCCTCCTATTTTTCAGACCGTTTCATGCTCCTCATATTTTTGACACCTTTTGAAGCTCTTCTTATTTTTCACACCTTTTCAGGCTCTTCATGTTTTTGAACACTGCTTCTTGATCCTCCTATTTTTCAGATCGTTTCTTGCTCCTCATGTATTTCACACCTTTTGAAGCTCTTCATATTTTTCACACCTTTTCAGGCTCTTGATGTTTTTCCACACCACTTCATGCTTCTCCTATTTTTCAACCCGTTTCATGCTCCTCATGTATTTCACACCTTTTGAAGCTCTTCATATTTTTCACACCTTTTCAGGCTCTTCATGTTTTTCAACACCGCTTCATGCTCCTCCTATTTTTCAGACCGTTACATGCACTTCATATTTTTCTCACCTTTTGAAGCTCTTCATATTTTTCACACCTTTTCAGGCTCCTCATGTTTTGCAACACCGCTTCATGCTCCTACTATTTTTCAGACCGTTTCATGCTCCTCATATTTTTGACAACTTTTGAAGCTTTTCATATTTTTCACACATTGTCAGGCTCTTCAAGTTTTTCAAAACCACTTCATGCTCCTCCTTTTTTGCAGACCGTTTCATGCTCCTCATATTTTTGACACCTTTTGAAGCTCTTCATATTTTTCACACCTTTTCAGGCTCTTCATGTTTTTGAACACCGCTTCATGATCCTCCTATTTTTCAGAACGTTTCATGATCCTCGTATTTTTGACACCTTTTGAAGTTCTTCATATTTTGCACACATTTTCAGGCTCTTCATGTTTTTGACCACCGCTTCATGATCCTCCTATTTTTCTGACCTTTTCATGCTCCTCATATTTTTGACAACTTTTGAAGCTCTTCATATTTTTCACAACTTTTCAGGCTTTTCCTGTTTTTGAACACCGCTTCATGCTCCTCCTATTTTTCAAACCGTTTAATGCACCTCATGTATTTCACACCTTTTGAAGCTCCTCATATTTTTCACACGTTTTCAGGCTCTTCATGTTTTTGAACACCGCTTCATTCTCCTCCTATTTTTCAGACCGTTTCATGCTCCTCATATTTTTGACACCTTTTGAAGCTCTTCATATTTTTCACACCTTTTCAGGCTCTTCATGTTTTTGAACAGCGCTTCATGCTCCTCCTATTTTTCAGACCGCGTCATTCTCCTCATATTTTTGACACCTTTTGAAGCCCTTCATATATTTCACACCTTTTCCGTCTCTTCTTTTTTTTCAACACCACTTCATGCTCCTCCTATTTTTCAGACCGTTTCATGCTCATCTCATTTTTGACACCTTTTGAAGCTCTTCATATTTTTCACACCTTTTCAGGCTCTTCATGTTTTTGAACACCGCTTCATGCTCCTCCTATTTTTCAGACCGCTTCATACTCCTCTCATTTTTGACACCTTTTGAAGCTCTTCATATTTTTGACACCTTTTGAAGCTCTTCATATTTCTCACACGTTTTCAGGCTCTTCATGAATTTCAACACCGATTCATGCTCCTCCTGTTTTTCAGACCGTTTCATGCTCCTCATATTTTTGACACCTTTTGAATCTCCTCATATTTTTTTTTTTTATTTTTTTTTTAATTTTTATTATTATTATTTTTTTTCCCAGTGGGTTTTGTCATACATTGATATGAATCAGCCATGGATTTACATGTATTCCCAATCCCGATCCCCCCTCCCACCTCCCTCTCCACCCGATTCCTCTGGGTCTTCCCAGTGCACCAGGCCCGAGCACTTGTCTCGTGCATCCCACTTGGGCTGGTGATCTGTTTCACCATAGATAGTATACATGCTGTTCTTTTCTAATATCCCACCCTCACATTCTCCCACAAAGTTCAAAAGTCTGTTCTGTGTTTCTGTGTCTCTTTTTCTGTTCTGCATTTAGGGTTATCGTTATCACCTTTCTAAATTCCATATACATGTGTCAGTATGCTGTAATGTTCTTTATCTTTCTGGCTTACTTCACTCTGTATAATGGGCTCCAGCTTCATCCATCTCATTAGGACTGTTTCAAATGAATTCTTTTTAATGGCTGAGTAATATTCCATGGTGTATATGTACCACAGCTTCCTTATCCATTCATCTGCTGATGGGCATCTAGGTTGCTTCCATGTCCTGGCTATTATAAACAGTGCTGCGATGAACATTGGGGTGCACGTGTCTCTTTCAGATCTGGTTTCCTCAGTGTGTATGCCCAGAAGTGGGATTGCTGGGTCATATGGCAGTTCTATTTCCAGTTTTTTAAGAAATCTCCACACTGTTTTCCATAGCGGCTGTACTAGTTTGCATTCCCACCAACAGTGTAAGAGGGTTCCCTTTTCTCCACACCCTCTCCAGCATTTATTGCTTGTAGACTTTTGGATAGCAGCCATCCTGACTGGCGTGTAATGGTACCTCATTGTGGTTTTGATTTGCATTTCTCTAATAATGAGTGATGTTGAGCATCTTTTCATGTGTTTGTTAGCCATCTGTATGTCTTCTTTGGAGAAATGTCTGTTTAGTTCTTTGGCCCATTTTTTGATTGGGTCATTTATTTTTCTGGAATTGAGCTGCAGGAGTTGCTTGTATATTTTTGAGATTAATCCTTTGTCTGTTTCTTCATTTGCTATTATTTTCTCCCAATCTGAGGGCTGTCTTTTCACCTTACTTATAGTTTCCTTTGTAGTGCAAAAGCTTTTAAGTTTCATTAGGTCCCATTTGTTTAGTTTTGCTTTTGTTTCCAATATTCTGGGAGGTGGGTCATAGAGGATCTTGCTTTGATTTATGTCGGAGAGTGTTTTGCCTATGTTCTCCTCTAGGAGTTTTATAGTTTCTGGTCTTACATTTAGATCTTTAATCCATTTTGAGTTTATTTTTGTGTATGGTGTTAGAAAGTGTTCTTGTTTCATTCTTTTACAAGTGGTTGACCAGTTTTCCCAGCACCACTTGTTAAAGAGGTTGTCTTTTTTCCATTGTATATCCTTGCCTCCTTTGTCAAAAATAAGGTGTCCATAGGTTCGTGGATTTATCTCTGGGCTTTCTATTCTGTTCCATTGATCTATATTTCTGTCTTTGTGCCAGTACCATACTGTCTTGATGACTGTGGCTTTGTAGTAGAGTCTGAAGTCAGGCAGGTTGATTCCTCCAGTTCCATTCTTCTTTCTCAAGATTACTTTGGCTATTCGAGGTTTTTTGTATTTCCATACAAATTGTGAAATTCTTTGGTCTAGTTCTGTGAAAAATACCGTTGGTAGCTTGATAGGGATTGCATTGAATCTATAGACTGCTTTGGGTAGAATAGCCATTTTGACAATATTAATTCTTCCAATCCATGAACACGGTATGTTTCTCCATCTGTTTGTGTCCTCTTTGATTTCTTTCATCAGTGTTTTATAGTTTTCTATGTATAGGTCCTTTGTTTCTTTAGGTAGATATACTCCTAAGTATTTTATTCTTTTTGTTGCAATGGTGAATGGTATTGTTTCCTTAATTTCTCTGTCAGTTTTTTCATTGTTAGTATATAGGAATGCAAGGGATTTCTGTGTGTTAATTTTATATCCTGCAACTTTACTATATTCACTGATTAGCTCTAGTAATTTTCTGGTAGAATCTTTAGGGTTTTCTATGTAGAGGATCATGTCATCTGCAAACAGTGAGAGTTTTACTTCTTCTTTTCCTATCTGGATTCCTTTTACTTCTTTTTCTGCTCTGATTGCTGTGGCCAGCACTTCCAACACTATGTTGAATAGTAGTGGTGAGAGTGGGCACCCTTGTCTTGTTCCTGATTTCAGGGGAAATGCCTTCAATTTTTCACCATTGAGGGTGATGCTTGCTGTGGGTTTGTCATATATAGCTTTTATTATGTTGAGGTATGTTCCTTCTATTCCTGCTTTTTGGAGAGTTTTAATCATAAATGAGTGTTGAATTTTGTCAAAGGCTTTCTCTGCATCTATTGAGATAATCATATGGTTTTTATCTTTCAATTTGTTAATGTGGTGTATTACATTGATTGATTTGCTTATATTAAAGAATCCTTGCATTCCTGGGATAAAGCCCACTTGGTCATGGTGTATGATGTTTTTAATATGTTGTTGGATTTTGTTTGCTAGAATTTTGTTAAGGATTTTTGCATCTATGTTCATCAGTGATATTGGCCTGTAGTTTTCTTTTTTTGTGGCATCTTTGTCTGGTTTTGGAATTAGGGTGATGGTGGCCTCATAGAATGAGTTTGGAAGCTTACCTTCTTCTGCAATTTTCTGGAAGAGTTTGAGTAAGATAGGTGTTAGCTCTTCTCTAAATTTTTGGTAGAATTCAGCTGTGAAGCCATCTGGTCCTGGGCTTTTGTTTGCTGGAAGATTTTTGATGACAGTTTCGATTTCCTTGCTTGTGATGGGTCTGTTAAGATCTTCTATTTCTTCCTGGTTCAGTTTTGGAAAGTTATACTTTTCTAAGAATTTGTCCATTTCATCCAAGTTGTCCATTTTATTGGCATAGAGCTGCTGGTAGTAGTCTCTTATGATCCTTTGTATTTCAGTGTTGTCTGTTGTGATCTCTCCATTTTCATTTCTAATTTTGTTAATTTGGTTCTTCTCTCTTTGTTTCTTAATGAGTCTTGCTAATGGTTTGTCAATTTTGTTTATTTTTTCAAAAAACCAGCTTTTAGCTTTGTTGATTTTTGCTATGGTCTCTTTAGTTTCTTTTGCATTTATTTCTGCCCTGATTTTTAAGATTTCTTTCCTTCTGCTAACTCTGGGGTTCTTCATTTCTTCCTTCTCTAATTGCTTTAGGTGTAGAGTTAGGTTATTTAATTGGTTTTTTTCCTGTTTCTTGATGTAAGCCTGTAATGCTATGAACCTTCCCCTTAGCACTGCTTTTACAGTGTCCCATAGGTTTTGGGTTGTTGTGTTTTCATTTTCATTCATTTCTATACATATTTTGATTTCTTTTTTGATTTCTTCTATGATTTGTTGGTTATTCAGAAGCGTGTTATTTAGCCTCCATATGTTTGAAGTTTTAACAATTTTTTCCCTGTAATTGAGATCTAATCTTACTGCACTGTGGTCAGAAAAGATGACTGGAATGATTTCAATTTTTTTGAATTTTCCAAGACCAGATTTATGGCCCAGGATGTGATCTATTCTGGAGAATGTTCCGTGTGCACTTGAGAAAAAGGTGAAGTTGATTGTTTTGGGGTGAAATGTCCTATAGATATCAATTAGGTCTAGCTGGTCCATTGTGTCATTTAAGGTTTGTGTTTCCTTGTTAATTTTCTGTTTAGTTGATCTATCCATAGTTGTGAGTGGGGTATTAAAGTCTCCCACTATTATTGTGTTACTATTAATTTCCTCTTTCATACTTGTTAGTGTTTGCCGTACATATTGCGGTGCTCCTATGTTGGGTGCATATATATTTATAATTGTTATATCTTCTTTTTTGATTGATCCTTTGATCATTATGTAGTGTCCTTCTTTGTCTCTTTTCACTTCCTTTATTTGAAAGTCTATTTTATCTGATATGAGTATTGCGACTCCTGCTTTCTTTTGGTCTCCGTTTGCATGAAATACTTTTTTCCAGCCCTTCACTTTTAGTCTGTATGTGTCTCTTGTTTTGAGGTGGGTCTCTTGTAGACAGCATATATAGGGGTCTTGTTTTTGTATCCATTCAGCCAATCTTTGTCTTTTGGTTGGGGCATTCAACCCATTTACATTTAGGGTAATTATTGATAGGTGTGGTCCCGTTGCCATTTACTTTGTTGTTTTGGGTTCACGTTTATACAACCTTTCTGCATTTCCTGTCTAGAGAAGATCCTTTAGCATTTGTTGAAGAGCTGGTTTGGTGGTGCTGAATTCTCTCATCTTTTGCTTATCTGTAAAGCTTTTAAATTCTCCTTCATATCTGAATGAGATCCTTGCTGGATACAGTAATCTAGGTTGTAGGTTATTCTCTTTCATTACTTTCAGTACGTCCTGCCATTCCCTTCTGGCCTGGAGGGTTTCTATTGATAGATCAGCTGTTATCCTTATGGGAATCCCTTTGTGTGTTATTTGTTGTTTTTCCCTTGCTGCTTTTAATATTTGTTCTTTGTGTTTGATCTTTGTTAATTTGATTAATATGTGTCTTGGGGTGTTTCGCCTTGGGTTTATCCTGTTTGGGACTCTCTGGGTTTCTTGGACTTGGGTGGCTATTTCCTTCCCCATTTTAGGGAAGTTTTCAGCTATTATCTCCTCGAGTATTTTCTCATGGCCTTTCTTTTTGTCTTCTTCTTCTGGAACTCCTATGATTCGAATGTTGGGGCGTTTCACAGTGTCCCAGAGGTCCCTGAGGTTGTCCTCATTTCTTTTGATCCTTTTTTCTTTTTTCCTCTCTGCTTCATTTATTTCCACCATTTTATCTTCTACCTCACTTATCCTATCTTCTGCCTCCGTTATTCTACTCTTGGTTCCCTCCAAAGTGTTTTTGATCTCATTCATTGCATTATTCATTTGTAATTGACTCTTTTTTATTTCTTCTAGGTCTTTATTAAACAGTTCTTGAATCTTTTCAATCTTTGTTTCCAGGCTATTTATCTGTAACTCCATTTTGTTCTCAAGATTTTGGATCATTTTTATTATCATTATTCTAAATTCTTTTTCAGGTAGATTCCCTATCTCCTCCTCTTTTGTTTGACTTGGTGGGCATTTTTCATGTTCCTTTACCTGTTGGGTATTTCTTTGCCTTTTCATCTTGTTTAGATTGCTGTATCTGGAGTGGGCTTTCTGTATTCTGGAGGTCTGTGGTTCCTTTTTGTTGTGGAGGATTAACCCAGTGGGTAGGGTTAGACGATTGGCTTGTCGAGATTTCCTGGTTAGGGAAGCTTGCGTCAGTGTTCTGGTGCGTGGAACTTGATTTCTACTCTTTGGAGAGCAATGGAGTGCCCAGTAATGAGTTTTGAGATGGGTCTATGTGTTAGGTGTGACCTTGGGCAGCCTGTATGTTGATGTTCAGGGCTATGTTCCTGCGTTGCTGGAGAATTTGCGTGGTATGTCTTGCTCTAAAACTTATTGGCTCTTGTGTGGTGGTTGGTTTCAGTGTAGGTATGGAGGCTTTTGGACAGTCACTTATTACTTAAAGTTCCTTGTAGTCAGGAGTTTTCTGGTGTTCTCAGGTTTTGGGCTTAAGTCTCCTGCCTCTGGATTTCAGTTTTATTCTTCCTGTAGTTTCAGGACTTCTCCAACTATGCAGCCCTCCTTTCGAAGACAATGGGCTGCTTTTCTGGGCGCCTGATGACCTCAGCTAGCGATCAGAAGTTGTTTTGCGAAGTTTGCTCTGCGTTCAGTTATTCTTTTGATGAATTTGTAGGAGAGAAAGTGGTCTCCCCGTCCTACTCCTCCGCCATCTTGGCTCCTCCCCTCCTCATATTTTTTACACCTTTTGAAGCTCTTCATGTATTTCACACTTTTTCAGGCTCTTCATGTTTTTGAACACCACTTCATGCTCCTCCTATTTTTCAGACCGTTTCATGCTCCTCATATTTTTGACACCTTTTGAAGCTCTTCATATTTTTCACACCTTTTCAGGCTCTTCATGTTTTTGAACACCACTTCATGCTCCTCCTATTTTTCAGACCTTTTCATGCTCCTCATATTTTTGACACCTTTTGAAGCTCTTCATATTTTTCACACCTTGTCAGGATCTTCAAGTTTTTCAACACCACTTCATGCTCCTCCTTTTTTGCAGACCGTTTCATGCTCCTCATATTTTTGACACATTTTGAAACTCTTCATATTTTTCACGCCTTTTCAGGCTCTTCATGTTTTTGAACACCGCTTCATGATCCTCCTATTTTTCAGACCTTTTGATGATCCTCGTATTTTTGACACCTTTTGAAGTTCTTCATATTTTGCACACATTTTCAGGCTCTTCATGTTTTTGAACACCGCTTCATGATCCTCCTATTTTTCTGACCTTTTCATGCTCCTCATATTTTTGACAACTTTTGAAGCTCTTCATAATTTTCACAACTTTTCAGTCTTTTCCTGTTTTTTAACACCGCTTCATGCTCCTCCTATTTTTCAAACAGTTTAATGCACCTCATGTATTTCACACCTTTTCAAGCTCTTCAAATTTTTCACACGTTTTCAGGCTCTTCATGTTTTTGAACACCGCTTCATGCTCCTCCTATTTTTCAGACCGTTTCATGCTCCTCATATTTTTGACACCTTTTGAAGCTCTTCATATTTTTCATACCTTTTCAGGCTCTTCATGTTTTTGAACACCGCTTCATGCTCCTCCTATTTTTCAGACCGCATCATTCTCCTCATATTTTTGACACCTTTTGAAGCCCTTCATATATTTCACACCTTTTCCGTCTCTTCTTTTTTTTCAACACCACTTCATGCTCCTCCTATTTTTCAGACCGTTTCATGCTCATCTCATTTTGACACCTTTTGAAGCTCTTCATATTTTTCACACCTTTTCAGGCTCTTCATGTTTTTGAACCCCGCTTCATGCTCCTCCTATTTTTCAGACCGCTTCATACTCCTCTCATTTTTGACACCTTTTGAAGCTCTTCATATTTTTGACACCTTTTGAAGCTCTTCATATTTCTCACACGTTTTCAGGCTCTTCATGATTTTCAACACAGATTCATGCTCCCCCTTTTTTCAGACCGTTTCATGCTCCTCATATTTTTGACACCTTTTGAATCTCCTCATATTTTTTACACCTTTTGAAGCTCTTCATGTATTTCACAATTTTTCAGGCTCTTCATGTTTTTCAACACGGCTTCATGCTCCTCCTATTTTTCAGACCGTTTCATGCTCCTCATATTTTTCACACCTTTTGAAGCTCTTCATATTTTTCACACCTTTTAAGCCTCTTCATGTTTTTTAACACCGCTTCATGCTCCTCCTATTTTCAAGACAGTTTCATACTCCTCATGTATTTCATACCTTTTGAAGCTCTTAATATTTTTCACACCTTTTCAGGCTCTTCATATTTTTGAACACCGCTACATGCTCCTCCTATTTTTAAGACCGTTTCATGCTCCTCATATATTTCACACCTTTTGAAGTTCTTCATATTTTTCACACCTTTTCAGGCTCTGCATGTTTTTCAACACCGTTTCATGCTCCTCCTATTTTTCAGACTGTTTCATGCTCCTCATTTTTTTGACACCTTTTGAAGCTCTTCATATATTTGACACCATTTGAAGCTCTTCATATTTTTCACAACTTTTCAGGCTCCGCATATTTTTGAACACCGTTTCATGCTACTCCTATATTTCAGACCGATACTTGCTGCTCATATATTTGACACCTTTTGAAACTCTTCATATTTTTAACACCTTTTCAGGATCTTCATGTTTTTCAACACCGCTTCATGCTTCTCCTATTTTTCAGACCGTTTCATGCTCCTCATATTTTTGACACCTTTTGATGCTCTTCATATTTTTCACACCTTTTCAGGCTTTTCATGTTTTTGAACACCGCTTCATGCTCCTCCTATTTTTCACACCTTTTAAAGCTCTTCATATTTTTCAAACCTTTTCAGGCTCTTTATGTTTTTGAACACTGCTTCATGCTCCTCGTATTTTTCAGACGGTTTCATGCTCCTCATGATTTTGACACCTTTTGAAACTCTTCATATTTTTCAAACCTTTTCAGGCTCTTCATGTTTTTGAACACCGCTTCATGCTCCTCCTATTTTTCAAACCATTTCATGATCCTCATGTATTTCACACCTTTGAACCTCTTCATATTTTTCACACCTTTTCAGGCTATTAATGTGTTTCAACACCACTTCATGCTTCTCATCTTTTTCAGACCGTTTCATGCTCATCTCATTTTTGAAACATTTTGAAGCTCTTCAACTTTTTCACACCTTTTGAATCTCTTCATATTTTTGACACCTTTTCAGGCTCTTCATGTTTTTGAACACCGCTGCATGCTCCTCCTATTTTTCAGACCGTTTAATGCTCCTCATGTATTTCACACCTTTTGAAGCTCTTCATATTTTTCTCACCTTTTCAGGCTCTTCATGTTTTTGAACACCGCTTCATGCTCCTCATATTTTTCAGACCGTTTCATGCTCCTCATATATTTCAAACCTTTTGCACCTCTTCATATTTTTCACACCTTTTCAATGTCTTCATGTTTTTGAACACCGTTTCATGCTGCTCCTATTTTTCACAACGTTTCATGCTCCTCATATTTTTGACACCTTTTGAAGCTCTTCATATTTTTCACGCCTTTTCAAGCTCTTCATGATTTTCAACACCGCTTCATGCTCCTTGTATTTTTCAGACCCTTTCATGCTCATCTCATTTTTGACACCTTTTGAAGCTCTTCATATTTTTCACACCTTTTGAAGCTCTTCATATTTTTCATATTTTTGAAGCTCTTCATATTTTCACACGTTTTCATACTCTTCATGTTTTTCAACACCGATTCATGATCCTGCTATTTTTCAGACCGTTTAATGCTCCTCATATATTTCAAACCTTTTGCACCTCTTCATATTTTTCACACCTTTCAAGCTCTTCATGTTTTTGAACAACGTTTCATGATCTTCCTATATTTCAGAACGTTTCATGCTCCTCATATTTTTGACACCTTTTAAAGCTCTTCTTATTTTTCACACCTTTCAAGCTCTTCATGTTTTTGAACACCGCTTCATGCTCCTCCTATTTTTCAGACCGTTTCATGCTCCTCATATTTTTGACACCTTTTGAAGCTCTCATAGTTTTCAAACCTTTTCAGGCTCTTCATGTTTTTGAACACCGCTTCATGCTCCTCCTATTTTTGAGACCGTTTCATGCTCCTCATATTTTTGACACATTTTGAAGCTCTTCATATATTTCACACCTTTGAAGCTCTTCATATTTTTCACACCTTTTAAAGCTCTTCATATTTTTCACACGTTTTCAAGCTCTTCATGTTTTTCAACACGACCTCATGCTCCTCCTATTTTTCAGACGGTTTCATGTTCTTCATATTTTTGACCCCTTTTGAAGCTCTTCATATTTTTCACAAGTTTTCAGGCTCTTCATGTTTTTGAACACTGCTTCTTGCTCCTCCTAATTTTCAGAGAGTTTCATGCACCTCATGTATTTCACACCTTTTGAAGGTCTTCATATTTTTCACACCTTTTCAGGCTCTTGATGTTTTTCAACACTGCTTCTTGCTCATCCTAATTTTCAGAGAGTTTCATGCGCCTCATCTATTTCACACCTTTTGAAGCTCTTCATATTTTTCACACGTTTTCAGGCTCTTCATGTTTTTGAACACTGCTTCTTGCTCCTCCTAATTTTCAGAGAGTTTGATGCGCCTCATGTATTTCATACCTTTTGAAGCTCTTCATATTTTTCACAAGTTTTCAGGCTCTTCATGTTTTTGAACAGTGCTTCTTGCTCCTCCTATTTTTCAGAGAGTTTCATGCTCCTCATGTATTTCACACCTTTTGAAGCCTTTCATATTTTTCACACCTTTTCAGGCTCTTCATGTTTTTGCACACCACTTCATGGTTCTCCTATTTTTCAGCCCGTTACATGCTCCTCATGTATTTCACGCCTTTTGAAGCTCTTCATATTTTTCACACCTTTTCAGGCTCTTCATGTTTTTGATCAGCATTTCATGCTTCTCCTATTTTTCAGACCGTTTCATGCTCCTCCTATTTTTGACACCTTTTAAAGCTCCTCATATTTTTCACACCTTTTCAGGCTCTTCAAGTTTTTCAACACCACTTCATGCTCCTCCTTTTTGCAGACCTTTTCATGCTCCTCATATTTTTCACACCTTTTAAAGCTCTTCACATTTTTCACACCTTTTCAGTCTCTTCTTTTTTTTCAACACCAATTCATGCTCCTCCTATTTTTCAAACCGTTTCATGCTCATCTCATTTTTGAAACCTTTTGAAGCTTTTCATATTTTTCAGAACTTTTCAGGCTCTTCATGTTTTTGAACACCGCTTCATGCTCCTCCTATATTTGAGACCGTTTCATTCTCCTCATATTTTTGACACCTTTTGATGCTCTTCATATTTTTCACACCTTTTGAAGCTCTTCATATTTTTCACACCTTTTAAAGCTCTTCATATATTTCACAACTTTTCAGGCTCTTCTTTTTTTTCAACTCCACTTCATGCTCCTCTTATTTTTCAGACCGTTTCATGCTCATCTCATTTTTCACACATTTGAAGCTCTTCATATTTTTCACACTTTTGAAGCTCTTCATATTTTTCACACGTTTTCAGGCTCTTCATGTTTTTCAACACCGCTTCATGCTCCTCCTATTATTCAGATCGTTTCATTCTCCTCATATTTTTTACACCTTTTGAAGGTCTTCATATATTTCACACCTTTTCAGCCTCTTCTTTTTTTTCAACACCACTTCATGCTCCTCTTATTTTTCAGACCGTTTCATGCTCATCTCATTTTTGACACATTTGAAGCTCTTCATATTTTTCACACCTTTTGAAGCTCTTCATATTTTTCTCAACTTTTCAGGCTCTTCATGTTTTTGAACACCGCTTCATGCTCCTCCTATTTTTCAGACCGCTCCATGCTCCGCATATTTTTACCACCTTTTGAAGCTTTTCATATTTTTCACACATTTTCTGGCTGTTCAAGTTTTTCAACACCACTTCATGCTCCTCCTTTTTTGCAGACCGTTTCATGCTCCCCATATTTTTTACACCTTTTGAAGCTCTTCATATTTTTCACACGTTTTCAGGCTCTTCATGTTTTTCAAGACCGCTTCATGCTCCTCCTATTTTTCAGACCGTTTCATGCTCCTCATATTTTTGACACTTTTTGAAGCTCTTCATATTTTTCACATCTTTTCAGACTCTTCATGTTTTTGAACACCACTACATGCTCCTCCTATTTTTCAGAGAGTTTCATGCTCTTCATGTATTTCACACCTTTTGAAGCTCTTCATATTTTTCACACGTTTTCAGGCTCTTCATGTTTTTGAACACTGCTTCTTGCTCCTCCTAATTTTCAGAGAGTTTCATGCGCCTCATGTATTTCACACCTTTTGAAGCTCTTCATATTTTTCACAAGTTTTCAGGCTCTTCATGTTTTTGAACAGTGCTTCTTGCTCCTCCTCTTTTTCAAAGAGTTTCATGCTCCTCATGTATTTCACACCTTTTGAAGCCTTTCATATTTTTCACACCTTTTCAGGCTCTTCATGTTTTTGCACACCACTTCATGGTTCTCCTATTTTTCAGCCCGTTACATGCTCCTCATGTATTTCACGCCTTTTGAAGCTCTTCATATTTTTCACACCTTTTCAGGCTCTTCATGTTTTTGATCAGCATTTCATGCTTCTCCTATTTTTCAGACCTTTTCATGCTCCTCATATTTCTGACACCTTTTAAAGCTCCTCATATTTTTCACACCTTTTCAGGCTCTTCATGTTTTTGAACACCGTTTCATGCTTCTCCTATTTTTCAGATCGTTTCATGCTCCTCATATATTTGACACCTTTTGAAGCTCTTCATATTATTCACAACTTTTCAATCTCTTCATGTTTTCAAAAACACTTCATGCTCCTCGTATTTTTCAGACTGTTTCATTCTCCTCATAAATTTGACACCTTTAGAAGCTCTTCTTATTTTTCACACCTTTTCAGGCTCTTCATGTTTTCAACACAGCTTCATGCTCCTCCTATTTTTCAGACTGTTTCATTCTCCTCATAAATTTGACACCTTTTGAAGCTCTTCATATTTTTCACACCTTTTCAGGCTCGTCATGTTTTTGAACACCGCTTCATGCGCCTCCTATTTTTCAGACCGTTTCATGCTCCTCATATTTTTGACAGATTTTGAAGCTTTTCATATTTTTCACACCTTTTCAGGCTCTTCAAGTTTTTCAAGACCACTTCATGCTCCTCCTTTTTGCAGACCTTTTCATGCTCCTCATATTTCTGACACCATTTGATGATCCTCATATTTTTCACACCTTTTCAGTCTCTTCTTTTTTTTCAACAACACTTCATGCTCCTCCTTTTTTTCAAACCGTTTCATGCTCATGTCATTTTTGACACCTTTTGAAGCTTTTCATGTTTTTCACAACTTTTCAGGCTCTTCATGTTTTTGAACACCACTTCATGCTCCTTCTATTTGTGAGACCGTTTCAGTCTCCTCATATTTTTGACACCTTTTGATGCTCTTCATATTTTTCACACCTTTTCAGTCTCTTCTTTTTTTTCAACACCACTTCATGCTCCTCCTATTTTTCAGACCGTTTCATGCTCATCTCATTTTTGACACATTTGAAGCTCTTCATATTTTTCACACCTTTTGAAGCTCTTCATATTTTTCACACCTTTTGAAGCTCTTCATATTTTTCACACGTTTTCAGGCTCTTCATGTTTTTCAACACCGCTTCATGCTCCTCCTATTTTTCAGACCATTTCATGCTCCTCATATTTTTGACACTTTTTGAAGCTCTTCATATTTTTCACACCTTTTCAGACTCTTCATGTTTTTGAACACCACTACATGCTCCTCCTATTTTTCAGATCGTTTCATGCTCTTCATGTATTTCACACCTTTTGAAGCTCTTCATATATTTCAAAGCTTTTCAAGCTCTTCATGTTTTTCAACATACCTTCATGCTCCTCATATTTTTCAGACCGTTTCATGCTCCTCATATTTTTTATACCTTTTGAAGCTCTTCATATTTTTCACAACTTTTCAGGCTCTTTATGTTTTTGAACACCGCTTCATGCTCCTCCTATTTTTCAGACCGTTTCATGCTCCTCATATTTTTGACACGTTTTGAAGCTCTTCATATTTTTCACACGTTTTCAGTCTCTTCATGTTTTTGAACACCGCTTCATGCTCCTCCTATTTTTCATACCGTTTCATGCTCCTCATATTTTTTACTCCTTTTGAAGCTTTTCATATTTTTCACACCTTTTCAGGGTCTTTATTTTTTTCAACAGCTTTTCATGATCCTCCTTTTTTTCAGACCGTTTCATGCTCATCTAATTTTTGACACCTTTTGAAGCTCTTAATATTTTTCACACCTTTTGAAGCTCTTCATATTCTTCACACGTTTTCAGGCTCTTCATGTTTTTCAACACCGCATCATGCTGCTTCTATTTTTCAGATCGTTTCATGCTCCTCATATTTTTGACACGTTTTGAAGCTCTTCATACTTTTCACACCTTTTCAGGCTCTTCATGTTTTTGAACACCGCTTCAGTCTCCTCCTATTTTTCACACCGTTTCATGCTCTGCATATATTTGACACCTTTTTAAGCTCTTCATATTTTTCACACCTTTTCCTGCTCTTCATCTTTTTCAAAACCGTTTCATGCTCATCCTGTTTTTCAGAGTGTTTCATGCTCCTCATATGTTTGACACCTTAAGAAGCTCTTCATATTTTTCACACCTTTTCAGGCTCTTCATGTTTATCAAGACCGTTTCATGCTCATATTATTTTTCAGAACGTTTCATGCTCCTCATATTTTTGACACCTTTTGAAGCTCTTAATATTTTTCACACCTTTTCATGCTTTTCATCTTTTTCAAAACCGTTCCATGCTCCTCCTATTTTTCAGACTGTTTCATGCTCCTCATATGTTTGACACCTTTTGAATCTCTTCATATTTTTCACACCTTTTCAGGCTCTTCATGTTTGTCAACACCGCTTCATGATCCTCCTATTTTTCAGACCATTTCATCCTCCTCGTATA
This sequence comes from Dama dama, assembly GCF_033118175.1. Classification (NCBI taxonomy): domain Eukaryota; kingdom Metazoa; phylum Chordata; class Mammalia; order Artiodactyla; family Cervidae; genus Dama; species Dama dama. The sequence continues at coordinate 53,019 of NW_026871060.1, forward strand.
TTTGACACCTTTTGAAGCTCTTCATATTATTCACAACTTTTCAATCTCTTCATGTTTTCAAAAATACTCCTGCTCCTCCTGTATTTCAGACCGTTTCATGCTCCTCATATATTTGACACCTTTTGAAGCTCTTCATATTTTTCACAACATTTCAATCTCTTCATGTTTTCAACAACACTTCATGCTCATATTATTTTTCAGACTGTTTCATGCTCCTCATATTTTTGACACATTTTGAAGCTCTTCATATTTTTCACACCTTTTCCGGCGCTTCATGTTTTTCAACACCGCTTCATGCTCCTGCTATTTTTCAGACCGTTTCATACTCATCTCATTTTTGACACCTTTTGAAGCTCTTCATATTATTCACAACTTTGAAGCTCTTCATATTTTTCACACGTTTTCAGGCTCTTCATGTTTTTCAACACCGCTTCATGCTGCTTCTATTTTTCAGACCGTTTCATGCTCCTCATGTATTTCACACCTTTTGAAGCTCTTCATATTTTTCAACACGGCGTCATGCTCCTCCTAATTTTCAGACCGTTTCATGCTCCTCATATATTTGACACCTTTTGAAGCTCTTCATATTTCTCACAGCTTTTCAGGCTCTTCATGTTTTTAAACACCGCTTCATGCTCCTCCTATTTTTCAGGCCGTTTCATGCTCATCTCATTTTGACACCTTTTGAAACTCTTCATATTTTTCACACATTTTGAATCTCTTCATATTTTTCACACGTTTTCAGGCTCTTCATATTTTTCAACACCACTTCATGCTACTCCTATTTTTCAGACCGTTTCATGCTCATCTAATTTTTGACACCTTTTGAAGCTCTTCATATTTTTCACACCTTTTCAGGCTCTTCATGTTTTTCAACACCGCTTCATGCTTCTCCTATTTTTCAGATCGTTTCATGCTCATCTCATATTTTGACACCTATTGAAGCTTTTCATATTTTTGACAACTTTTCAGGCTCTTCATGATTTTGAACACCGATTCATGCTCCTCCTATTTTTCAGACCGTTTCAAGCTCCTCATATATTTCACATCTTTTGAAGCTCTTCATATTTTTCACACCTTTTGAAGCTCTTCATATTTTTCACACCTTTTGAAGCTCTTCATATTTTTCACACCTTTTCAGGCTCTTCATGTTTTTGAACACCGTTTCATGCTCCTCCTGTTTTTCAAAACGTTTCATGCTCCTCATATTTTTGACACTTTTTGAAGCTCTTCATATTTTTCACACCTTTTCAGGCTCTTCATGTTTGCAACACCGCTTCATGCTCCTCCTAATTTTCAAAACGTTTCATGCTCCTCATATTTTTGACACATTTTCAAGCTCTTCATATTTTTCACACCTTTACCGGCTCTTCATGTTTTTAAACAAGGCTTCATGATGCTCGTATTTTTCAGACCGTTTCATTCTCCTCATATTGTTGTCACCTTTTGAAGCTCTTCATATTTTTCACAACTTTTGAATCTCTTCATATATTTCACACTTATTCAGGCTCTTCATGTTTTTCAACACCACTTCATGCTCCTCCTATTTTTCAGACCGTTTCATGCTCCTCATATTTGTGACATCTTTTGAAGCTTTTCATATTTTTCACACCTTTTAGGCTCGTCATGTTTTTCACACCATTTCAGGCTCTTCCTGTTTTTGAACACGGCTTCATGTTCCTCCTATTTTTCAGACCGTTTCATGCTCCTCATATTTTTGACAGCTTTTGAAGCTCTTCATATTTTTCACACCTTTTCAGGCTCTTCATGGTTTTCAACACTGCTTCATGCTCCTCCTTTATTTGAGACAGTTTCATTCTCCTCCTATTTTTGACACCTTTTGAAACTCTTCATATATTTCACAACTTTTCAAGCTCTTCATGGTTTTGAACACGGATTCATGCTCCCCCTATTTTTCATACCGTTTCATGCTCCTGCTATTTTTCAGGCCGTTTCATGCTCCTCATATTTTGACACCTTTTGAAGCTCTTCGTATTTTTCACACATTTTCAGGCTCTTCATGTTTTTGAACACTACTGCATCTCCTCTTATTTTTCAGAACGTTTCATGCTCCTCATATTTTTGACACCTTTTGAAGCTCTTCATATTTTTCACTACTTTTCATGCTCTTCATGTTTTTTAACACCTTTTGAAGCTCTTCATATTTTTCACACCATTTCAGGCTCTTCATGTTTTTCAACACCGCTTCATGCTCCTCCTTTATTTCAGAAAGTTTCCTTCTCCTCTCATTTTTCACACCTTTTGAAGCTCTTATTATATTTCACACCTTTTCAAGCTCGTCATGTTTTTGAACACTGCTTCATTCTCCTCCTCTTTTTCTGACCGTTTCATGGTCCTCGTATTTTTGACACCTTTTGAAGCTCTTCATATTTTTCACACCTTTACAGGCTCTTCATGTTTTTGAACACCGCTTCATGCTCCTCCTACTTTTCAGACCGTTTCCTGCTCCTCATATTTTTGACACCTTTTAAAACTCTTCATATTTTTCACACCTTTTAAAACTGTTCATGTTTTTGAACACCGCTTCATTCTCCTCCTTTTTTTTCAGACTGTTTCGTGCTCCTCATGTATTTCACACCTTTTGAAGCTCTTCATATATTTCATACCTTTTCAGGCTCTTCATGTTTTTGAACACCACTTCATGCTCCTCCTATTTCTTAGACCGTTTCATGCTCCTCATGTATTTCACACTTTTGAAGCTCTTCATATTTTTCACACATTTCCAGGCTCTTCATTGTTTTGAACATCGTTTCCTGCTCCTCCTATTTTTCAGACCATTTCATACTCCTCATATTTTTGTCACATTTTGAAGCTCTTCATATTTTTCACAACTTTTCAGTCTCTTCATGTTTTTTAACACCGTTTCATGCTCCTCCTATTTTTCAGACCCTTTCATGCTCCTCATATATTTGACTCCTTTTGAAGCTCTTCATATTTTTCACACCTTTTCAGGCTCTTCATCTTTTTCAACACCACTTTATGCTCCTCATATTTCTCAGACCGTTTCATGCTCCTCATATTTTTGACAACTTTTGAAGCTCTTCATATTTTTCACATCTTTTCAGGCTCTTCATCTTTTTCAACACCGCTTCATGCTCCTCCTTTTTTTCAGACAGTTTCATTCTCCTCCTATTTTTGACACCTTTTGAAGCTCTTCATATATTTCACACTTTTTCAAGCTCTTCATGTTTTTGAACACTGCTTCATGCTCCTCCTATTTTTCAGACCGTTTCTTGCTCCTCATATATTTGACTCCTTTTGAAGCTCTTCATATTTTTCACACCTTTTCAGGCTCTTCATGTTTTTCAACACCGCTTCATGCTCCTCCTATGTTTCAGACCGTTTCATGCTCCTCGTATTTTTGACACGTTTTGAAGCTCTTCATATATTTCACATCTTTTCAGGCTCTTCATGTTTTTCAACACCGCTTCATGCTCCTCCTATTTTTCAGACAGTTTCATGCTCATAATATTTTTGACACCATTCGAAGCTCTTCATAATTTTGACACCTTTTGATGCTCTTCATGTTTTTCAACACCGCTTCATGCTCCTCATTTTTTTCAGACAGTTTCTTGCTCCTCATATTTTTGACACCTTTTGAAGCTCTTCATTTATTTCACTCCTTTACAGGCTCTTCATGTTTTTCAACACAGCTTCATGCTCCTCCTATTTTTTAGAGCGTTTCATGCTCCTCATATATTACACACCTTTTGAAGCTCTTCATATTTATCACACTTTTCCAGGCTCTTCATGTTTTTGAAACCGTCTCATGTTCCTCCTATTTTTCAGACTGTTTCCTGCTCCTAATATTTTTGACACATTTTGAAGCTCTTCATATTTTTCACACCTTTTCAGGCTCTTCATGTTTTTGAACACCGCTTCATGCTCCTCCTTTTTTTCAGACCGTTTCGTACTCCTCATGTATTTCAATCCTTTTGAAGCTCTTCATATTTTTCACACCTTTTCAGGCTCTTCATGTTTTTGAACACCGCTTCATGCTCCTCCTTTTTTTCAGACCGTTTCGTACTCCTCATGTATTTCAATCCTTTTGAAGCTCTTCATATTTTTCACACCTTTTCAGGCTCTTCATATTTTTCAACACCACTTCATGCTACTCCTATTTTTCAGACCGTTTCATGCTCATCTAATTTTTGACACCTTTTGAAGCTCTTCATATTTTTCACACCTTTTCAGGCTCTTCATGGTTTTCAACACCGCTTCATGCTCCTCCTTTATTTGAGACAGTTTCATTCTCCTCCTATTTTTGACACCTTTTGAAACTCTTCATATATTTCACAACTTTTCAAGCTCTTCATGGTTTTGAACACGGATTCATGCTCCTCCTATTTTTCATACCATTTCATGCTCCTGCTATTTTTCAGGCCGTTTCCTGCTCCTAATATTTTTGACACGTTTTGAAGCACTTCATATTTTTCACACCTTATCAGGCTCTTCATGTTTTTGAACACGGCTTCATGCTCCTCCTATTTTTCAGACAGTTTTATGCTCCTCCTATGTTTGACACCTTTTGAAGCTCTTCATATTTTTCACACTTTTCAGGTTCTTCATGTTTTTCAACACCACTTCATGCTCCTCCTATTTTTCAGACCTTCATGCTCCTCATATTTTTCACACCTTTAGAAGCTCTTCATATTTTTCACACCTTTTCAGGCTCTTCATTTTCTTCAACACCTCTTCATGCTCCTCGTATTTTTCAGACCGTTTCTTGCTCCTCATATTTTTGACACTTTTTGAAGCTCCTCATATTTTTCACACATTTTGAGGCTCTTCATATATTTCACACCATTTCAGGCACTTCATGTTTTTCAACAACCTTTCATTCCTCTCCTATTTTTCAGACCGTTTCATGCTCCTCCTATTTTTCAGACCGTTTCATTCTCCTCATATTTTTGACACCTTTTGAAGCTCTTCATATTTTTTACACATTTTCTGGCTCTTCTTGTTTTTCAACACCTCTTCATGCTCCTCCTATTTTTCAGACCGTTTCATGCTCCTCTTATTTTTGACACCTTTTGAAGCTCTTCATATTTTTTCACACCTTTTCAGGCTATTCATGTTTTTGAACACCGTTTCATGCTATTCCTATTTTTCAAACTGTTTCATGGTCCTCATATTTGTTACACCTTTTGAAGCTTTTCATATATTTCACACCTTTTCAGGCTCTTCTTGTTTTTCAACACAGCTTCATTCTCCTCCTATTTTACAGACCGTTTCATGCTCCTCATATTTTTGACACTTTTTGAAGTTCTTCATATTTTTCACACTTTTCAGGCTCTTCATTTATTTGAAAACCGCCTCATGCTCCTCCTATTTTTCAGACCGTTTCATGCTCATCTCATTTTTGACACCTATTGAAGCTTTTCATATTTTTGACAACTTTTCAGGCTCTTCATGATTTTGAACACCGATTCATGCTCCTCCTATTTTTCAGACCGTTTCAAACTCCTCATATATTTCACATCTTTTGAAGCTCTTCATATTTTTCACACCTTTTGAAGCTCTTCATATATTTCACACTTATTCAGGCTCTTCATGTTTTTCAACACCACTTCATGCTCCTCCTATTTTTCAGACCGTTTCATGCTCCTCATATTTGTGACATCTTTTGAAGCTTTTCATATTTTTCACACCTTTTAGGCTCGTCATGTTTTTCACACCATTTCAGGCTCTTCCTGTTTTTGAACACGGCTTCATGTTCCTCCTATTTTTCAGACCGTTTCATGCTCCTCATATTTTTGACACCTTTTGAAGCTCTTCATATTTTTCACACCTTTTCAGGCTCTTCATGGTTTTCAACACTGCTTCATGCTCCTCCTTTATTTGAGACAGTTTCATTCTCCTCCTATTTTTGACACCTTTTGAAACTCTTCATATATTTCACAACTTTTCAAGCTCTTCATGGTTTTGAACACGGATTCATGCTCCCCCTATTTTTCATACCGTTTCATGCTCCTGCTATTTTTCAGGCCGTTTCATGCTCCTCATATTTTGACACCTTTTGAAGCTCTTCGTATTTTTCACACATTTTCAGGCTCTTCATGTTTTTGAACACTACTGCATCTCCTCTTATTTTTCAGAACGTTTCATGCTCCTCATATTTTTGACACCTTTTGAAGCTCTTCATATTTTTCACTACTTTTCATGCTCTTCATGTTTTTTAACACCTTTTGTAGCTCTTCATATTTTTCATGCCTTTTCAGGCTCTTCATGTTTTTGAACACCTCTTCATTCTCCTCCTATTTTTCAGACCGTTTCAAGCTCCTCATATATTTCACATCTTTTGAAGCTCTTCATATTTTTCACACCTTTTGAAGCTCTTCATATTTTTCACACCTTTTGAAGCTCTTCATATTTTTCACACCTTTTCAGGCTCTTCATGTTTTTGAACACCGTTTCATGCTCCTCCTGTTTTTCAAAACGTTTCATGCTCCTCATATTTTTGACACTTTTTGAAGCTCTTCATATTTTTCACTCCTTTTCAGGCTCTTCATGTTTGCAACACCGCTTCATGCTCCTCCTATTTTTCAAAACGTTTCATGCTCCTCATATTTTTGACACATTTTCAAGCTCTTCATATTTTTCACACCTTTACCGGCTCTTCATGTTTTTAAGCAAGGCTTCATGATGCTCGTATTTTTCAGACCGTTTAATTCTCCTCATATTGTTGTCACCTTTTGAAGCTCTTCATATTTTTCACAACTTTTTAATCTCTTCATATATTTCACACTTATTCAGGCTCTTCATGTTTTTCAACACCACTTCATGCTCCTCCTATTTTTCAGACCGTTTCATGCTCCTCATATTTGTGACATCTTTTGAAGCTTTTCATATTTTTCACACCTTTTAGGCTCGTCATATTTTTCACACCATTTCAGGCTCTTCCTGTTTTTGAACACGGCTTCATGTTCTCCTATTTTTCAGACCGTTTCATGCTCCTCATTTTTTTGACACCTTTTGAAGCTCTTCATATTTTTCACACCTTTTCAGGCTCTTCATGGTTTTCAACACTGCTTCATGCTCCTCCTTTATTTGAGACAGTTTCATTCTCCTCCTATTTTTGACACCGTTTGAAACTCTTCATATATTTCACAACTTTTCAAGCTCTTCATGGTTTTGAACACGGATTCATGCTCCCCCTATTTTTCATACCGTTTCATGCTCCTGCTATTTTTCAGGCCGTTTCATGCTCCTCATATTTTGACACCTTTTGAAGCTCTTCGTATTTTTCACAAATTTTCAGGCTCTTCATGTTTTTGAACACTACTGCATCTCCTCTTATTTTTCAGAACGTTTCATGCTCCTCATATTGTTGTCACCTTTTGAAGCTCTTCATATTTTTCACTACTTTTCATGCTCTTCATGTTTTTCAACACCGCTTCAAGCTCCTCCTATTTTTCAGACCGTTTCATGCTCCTCATAGTTTTGACACCTTGTGAAGCTCTTCATATTTTTCACACCTTTTCAGGCTCTTCATGTTTTTCAACAGCGCTTCATGCTCCTCCTATTTTTCAGACCATTTCATGCACCTCATATTTTTGACACCTTTTGAAGCTCTTCATATTTTTCACACCTTTTCATGCTCTTCATGTTTTTCAACACCGCTTCATGCTCCTCCTATTTTTCTGACCGTTTCATGCTCCTCATAGTTTTGACACCTTTTGAAGCTCTTCATATTTTTGACACCATTTCACGCTCTTCATGTTTTTCAACACCGCTTCCTGCTCCTCCTATTTTTCAGACCATTTCATGCTCCTCATATTTTTGACACCTTTTCATGCTCTTCATGTTTTTCAACACCGCGTCATGCCCCTCCTTTTTTCAGACCGTTTCATGCTCCTCATATTTTTGACGTCTTTTGAAGCTCTTCACATTTTTCACACCTTTTAATGCTCTTCATGTTTTTGAACACCGATTCATGCTCCTCCTATTTTTCAGACCGTTTCATGCTCCTCATATTTTTGACACCTTTTGAAGCTCTTCATATTTTTCTCACCATTTCAGGCTCTTCATGTTTTTCAACACCGCTTCATGCTCCTCCTTTATTTCAGAAAGTTTCCTTCTCCTCCCATTTTTCACACCTTTTGAAGCTCTTATTATATTTCACACCTTTTCAAGCTCGTCATGTTTTTGAACACTGCTTCATTCTCCTCCTCTTTTTCTGACCGTTTCATGGTCCTCGTATTTTTGACACCTTTTGAAGCTCTTCAAATTTTTCACACCTTTACAGGCTCTTCGTGTTTTTGAACACCGCTTCATGCTCCTCCTACTTTTCAGACCGTTTCCTGCTCCTCATATTTTTGACACCTTTTAAAACTCTTCATATTTTTCACACCTTTTAAAACTGTTCATGTTTTTGAACACCGCTTCATTCTCCTCCTTTTTTTTCAGACTGTTTCGTGCTCCTCATGTATTTCACACCTTTTGAAGCTCTTCATATTTTTCACACATTTCCAGGCTCTTCATGTTTTTGAACATCGTTTCCTGCTCCTCCTATTTTTCAGACCATTTCATACTCCTCATATTTTTGTCACATTTTGAAGCTCTTCATATTTTTCACAACTTTTCAGTCTCTTCATGTTTTTTAACACCGTTTCATGCTCCTCCTATTTTTCAGACCCTTTCATGCTCCTCATATATTTGACTCCTTTTGAAGCTCTTCATATTTTTCACACCTTTTCAGGCTCTTCATCTTTTTCAACACCACTTCATGCTCCTCATATTTCTCAGACCGTTTCATGCTCCTCATATTTTTGACAACTTTTGAAGCTCTTCATATTTTTCACACCTTTTCAGGCTCTTCATCTTTTTCAACACCGCTTCATGCTCCTCCTTTTTTTCAGACCGTTTCGTACTCCTCATGTATTTCAATCCTTTTGAAGCTCTTCATATTTTTCACACCTTTTCATGCTCTTCATGTTTTTGATCACGGCTTCATGCTCCTCCTATTTTTCAGACCGTTTTATGCTCCTCCTATGTTTGACACCTTTTGAAGCTCTTCATATTTTTCACACCTTTTCAGGCTCTTCATGGTTTTCAACACCGCTTCATGCTCCTCCTTTATTTGAGACAGTTTCATTCTCCTCCTATTTTTGACACATTTTGAAACTCTTCATATATTTCACAACTTTTCAAGCTCTTCATGGTTTTGAACACGGATTCATGCTCCTCCTATTTTTCATACCGTTTCATGCTCCTGCTATTTTTCAGGCCGTTTCTTGCTCCTAATATTTTTGACACGTTTTGAAGCACTTCATATTTTTCACACCTTTTCAGGCTCTTCATGTTTTTGAACACGGCTTCATGCTCCTCCTATTTTTCAGACAGTTTTATGCTCCTCCTATGTTTGACACCTTTTGAAGCTCTTCATATTTTTCACACTTTTCAGGTTCTTCATGTTTTTCAACACCACTTCATGCTCCTCCTATTTTTCAGACCTTCATGCTCCTCATATTTTTCACACCTTTAGAAGCTCTTCATATTTTTCACACCTTTTCAGGCTCTTCATTTTCTTCAACACCTCTTCATGCTCCTCGTATTTTTCAGACCGTTTCTTGCTCCTCATATTTTTGACACTTTTTGAAGCTCCTCATATTTTTCACACATTTTGAGGCTCTTCATATATTTCACACCATTTCAGGCACTTCATGTTTTTCAACAACCCTTCATTCCTCTCCTATTTTTCAGACCGTTTCATGCTCCTCCTATTTTTCAGACCGTTTCATGCTCCCCATATTTTTGACAACTTTTGAAGCTCTTCATATTTTTCACACCTTTTCAGGCTCTTCATCTTTTTCAACACCGCTTCATGCTCCTCCTTTTTTTCAGACCGTTTCGTACTCCTCATGTATTTCAATCCTTTTGAAGCTCTTCATATTTTTCACACCTTTTCATGCTCTTCATGTTTTTGATCACGGCTTCATGCTCCTCCTATTTTTCAGACCGTTTTATGCTCCTCCTATGTTTGACACCTTTTGAAGCTCTTCATATTTTTCACACCTTTTCAGGCTCTTCATGGTTTTCAACACCGCTTCATGCTCCTCCTTTATTTGAGACAGTTTCATTCTCCTCCTATTTTTGACACCTTTTGAAACTCTTCATATATTTCACAACTTTTCAAGCTCTTCATGGTTTTGAACACGGATTCATGCTCCTCCTATTTTTCATACCGTTTCATGCTCCTGCTATTTTTCAGGCCGTTTCTTGCTCCTAATATTTTTGACACGTTTTGAAGCACTTCATATTTTTCACACCTTTTCAGGCTCTTCATGTTTTTGAACACGGCTTCATGCTCCTCCTATTTTTCAGACAGTTTTATGCTCCTCCTATGTTTGACACCTTTTGAAGCTCTTCATATTTTTCACACTTTTCAGGTTCTTCATGTTTTTCAACACCACTTCATGCTCCTCCTATTTTTCAGACCTTCATGCTCCTCATATTCTTCACACCTTTAGAAGCTCTTCATATTTTTCACACCTTTTCAGGCTCTTCATTTTCTTCAACACCTCTTCATGCTCCTCGTATTTTTCAGACCGTTTCTTGCTCCTCATATTTTTGACACTTTTTGAAGCTCCTCATATTTTTCACACATTTTGAGGCTCTTCATATATTTCACACCATTTCAGGCACTTCATGTTTTTCAACAACCCTTCATTCCTCTCCTATTTTTCAGACCGTTTCATGCTCCTCCTATTTTTCAGACCGTTTCATTCTCCTCATATTTTTGACACCTTTTGAAGCTCTTCAAATTTTTCACACCTTTACAGGCTCTTCGTGTTTTTGAACACCGCTTCATGCTCCTCCTACTTTTCAGACCGTTTCCTGCTCCTCATATTTTTGACACCTTTTAAAACTCTTCATATTTTTCACACCTTTTAAAACTGTTCATGTTTTTGAACACCGCTTCATTCTCCTCCTTTTTTTTCAGACTGTTTCGTGCTCCTCATGTATTTCACACCTTTTGAAGCTCTTCATATTTTTCACACATTTCCAGGCTCTTCATGTTTTTGAACATCGTTTCCTGCTCCTCCTATTTTTCAGACCATTTCATACTCCTCATATTTTTGTCACATTTTGAAGCTCTTCATATTTTTCACAACTTTTCAGTCTCTTCATGTTTTTTAACACCGTTTCATGCTCCTCCTATTTTTCAGACCCTTTCATGCTCCTCATATATTTGACTCCTTTTGAAGCTCTTCATATTTTTCACACCTTTTCAGGCTCTTCATCTTTTTCAACACCACTTCATGCTCCTCATATTTCTCAGACCGTTTCATGCTCCTCATATTTTTGACAACTTTTGAAGCTCTTCATATTTTTCACACCTTTTCAGGCTCTTCATCTTTTTCAACACCGCTTCATGCTCCTCCTTTTTTTCAGACCGTTTCGTACTCCTCATGTATTTCAATCCTTTTGAAGCTCTTCATATTTTTCACACCTTTTCATGCTCTTCATGTTTTTGATCACGGCTTCATGCTCCTCCTATTTTTCAGACCGTTTTATGCTCCTCCTATGTTTGACACCTTTTGAAGCTCTTCATATTTTTCACACCTTTTCAGGCTCTTCATGGTTTTCAACACCGCTTCATGCTCCTCCTTTATTTGAGACAGTTTCATTCTCCTCCTATTTTTGACACATTTTGAAACTCTTCATATATTTCACAACTTTTCAAGCTCTTCATGGTTTTGAACACGGATTCATGCTCCTCCTATTTTTCATACCGTTTCATGCTCCTGCTATTTTTCAGGCCGTTTCTTGCTCCTAATATTTTTGACACGTTTTGAAGCACTTCATATTTTTCACACCTTTTCAGGCTCTTCATGTTTTTGAACACGGCTTCATGCTCCTCCTATTTTTCAGACAGTTTTATGCTCCTCCTATGTTTGACACCTTTTGAAGCTCTTCATATTTTTCACACTTTTCAGGTTCTTCATGTTTTTCAACACCACTTCATGCTCCTCCTATTTTTCAGACCTTCATGCTCCTCATATTTTTCACACCTTTAGAAGCTCTTCATATTTTTCACACCTTTTCAGGCTCTTCATTTTCTTCAACACCTCTTCATGCTCCTCGTATTTTTCAGACCGTTTCTTGCTCCTCATATTTTTGACACTTTTTGAAGCTCCTCATATTTTTCACACATTTTGAGGCTCTTCATATATTTCACACCATTTCAGGCACTTCATGTTTTTCAACAACCCTTCATTCCTCTCCTATTTTTCAGACCGTTTCATGCTCCTCCTATTTTTCAGACCGTTTCATGCTCCCCATATTTTTGACAACTTTTGAAGCTCTTCATATTTTTCACACCTTTTCAGGCTCTTCATCTTTTTCAACACCGCTTCATGCTCCTCCTTTTTTTCAGACCGTTTCGTACTCCTCATGTATTTCAATCCTTTTGAAGCTCTTCATATTTTTCACACCTTTTCATGCTCTTCATGTTTTTGATCACGGCTTCATGCTCCTCCTATTTTTCAGACCGTTTTATGCTCCTCCTATGTTTGACACCTTTTGAAGCTCTTCATATTTTTCACACCTTTTCAGGCTCTTCATGGTTTTCAACACCGCTTCATGCTCCTCCTTTATTTGAGACAGTTTCATTCTCCTCCTATTTTTGACACCTTTTGAAACTCTTCATATATTTCACAACTTTTCAAGCTCTTCATGGTTTTGAACACGGATTCATGCTCCTCCTATTTTTCATACCGTTTCATGCTCCTGCTATTTTTCAGGCCGTTTCTTGCTCCTAATATTTTTGACACGTTTTGAAGCACTTCATATTTTTCACACCTTTTCAGGCTCTTCATGTTTTTGAACACGGCTTCATGCTCCTCCTATTTTTCAGACAGTTTTATGCTCCTCCTATGTTTGACACCTTTTGAAGCTCTTCATATTTTTCACACTTTTCAGGTTCTTCATGTTTTTCAACACCACTTCATGCTCCTCCTATTTTTCAGACCTTCATGCTCCTCATATTCTTCACACCTTTAGAAGCTCTTCATATTTTTCACACCTTTTCAGGCTCTTCATTTTCTTCAACACCTCTTCATGCTCCTCGTATTTTTCAGACCGTTTCTTGCTCCTCATATTTTTGACACTTTTTGAAGCTCCTCATATTTTTCACACATTTTGAGGCTCTTCATATATTTCACACCATTTCAGGCACTTCATGTTTTTCAACAACCCTTCATTCCTCTCCTATTTTTCAGACCGTTTCATGCTCCTCCTATTTTTCAGACCGTTTCATTCTCCTCATATTTTTGACAACTTTTGAAGCTCTTCATATTTTTTACACATTTTCAGGCTCTTCTTGTTTTTCAACACCTCTTCATGCTCCTCCTATTTTTCAGACCGTTTCATGCTCCTCTTATTTTTGACACCTTTTGAAGCTCTTCATATTTTTTCACACCTTTTCAGGCTATTCATGTTTTTGAACACCGTTTCATGCTATTCCTATTTTTCAAACTGTTTCATGGTCCTCATATTTGTTACACCTTTTGAAGCTTTTCATATATTTCACACCTTTTCAGCCTCTTCTTGTTTTTCAACACAGCTTCATTCTCCTCCTATTTTACAGACCGTTTCATGCTCCTCATATTTTTGACACCTTTTGAAGTTCTTCATATTTTTCACACTTTTCAGGCTCTTCATTTATTTGAAAACCGCCTCATGCTCCTCCTATTTTTCAGACCGTTTCATGTCCAAATGTATTTCACACCTTTTGAAGCTCTTTATATTTTTCAAAACTTTTCAGGCTCTTCATGTGTTTGATCAGCATTTCATGCTCCTCCTATTTTTCAGACCGTTTCATGCTCCTCATATTTTTGACACCTTTTGAAGCTCTTCATATTTTTCACACCTTTTCAGGCTCTTCATATTTTTGAACACCCCTTCATGCTCCTATTTTTCAGACCGTTTCATTCTCTTCATATTTTTGACACCTTTGAAGCTCTTCATATATTTCACACCTTTTCAGGCTCTTCTTTTTTTTCAACACCACTTCATGCTCGTCCTATTTGTCAGACCGTTTCATGCTCATCTCATTTTTGACCCCTTTTGAAGCTCTTCATATTTTTCACACCTTTTGAAGCTCTTCATATTTTCCACACGTTTTCAGGCTCTTCATGTTTTTGAACACCGCTTCATGCTCCTCATATTTTTCAGACCGTTTCGTGCTCCTCATATTCTTGACACCTTATGAAGCTCTTCAAATTTTTCACACCTTTTCAGGCTCTTCATTTTTGAACACCGGTTCATGCTCCTCCGATATTTCAGACAGTTTCATTCTCCTCATAGTTTTCACACCTTTTGAAGCTCTTCTATTTTTCACAGCTTTTCAGGAACTTCATGTTTTTCAACACCGCATCATGCTTCTCCTATTTTTCAGATCGTTTCATGCTCATCTCATTTTTGACACCTATTGAAGCTTTTCATATTTTTGACAACTTTTGAAGCTCTTCATATATTTCACACCTTTTCAGGCTCTTTATTTTTTTCAACACCACTTCATGCTCCTCCTATATTTCAGACCGTTTCATGCTCATCTCATTTTTGACACCTTTTGAAGCTCTACATATTTTTCACAAGTTCTCAGGCTCCTCATGTTTTTCAACACCGCTTCATGCTCCTCCTGTTTTTCAGACCGTTTCATGCTCCTCATGTATTTCACACCTTTTGAAGCTCTTCATATTTTTCACACCTTTTCAGGCTCTTCACGTTTTGATCACCATTTCATGCTCCTTTATTTTTCAGACCTTTTCATGCTCATCTCATTTTTGACACCTTTTGAAGCTCTTCATATATTTCACACATTTTCAAGCTCTTCATTTTTTTTCAACACAGTTTCATGCTGCTTCTATTTTTCAGACCGTTTCATGCTCCTCATATTTTTCACACCTTTTGAATCTATTCATATTTTTCACACCCTTTCAGCCTCTTCATGTTTTTGAACACCGCTTCTCTCTCCTCCTATTTTTCAGACCGTTTCATGCTCATCTCATTTTTGACACCTTTTGTAGCTCTTCATATTTTACACGTTTTCAGGCTCTTCATGTTTTTCAACACCGTTTCTTGATCCTCCTATTTTTCAGACCGCTTCATTCTCCACATATTTTGACACCTTTTGAAGCTCTTCATATATTTCACACCTTTATAGGCTCTTCTTTTTTTTCAACACCACTTCAAGCTCCTCCTATATTTCAGACCGTTTCATGCTCATCTCATTTTTGACAGCTTTTGAAGCTCTTCATATTTTTCACCCCCTTTGAAGCTCTTCATATTTTTGACACCTTTTCATGCTCTTCATGTATTTCAACACCGCTTCATGTTTCTCCTATTTTTCAGACGGTGTCTTGCTCCTCATATTTTTGACACATTTTGAAGCTCTTCATATTTTTGACACCTTTTCATGCTCTTCATGTTTTCAACACCGAATCATGCTCCTCCTATTTTTCAGACCTTTTCATGCTCCTCCTATTTTTCAGACGGTTTCTTGCTCCTCATATTTTGACACCTTTTGAAGCTCTTCATATTTTTCACACCTTTTCAGGCTCTTCATGTTTTTCAACACTGCTTCATGCTCCTCCTTTATTTCAGACAGTTTCATTCTGTTCCTATTTTTGACACCTTTTAAGCTCTTCATATATTTCACACCTTTTCTAGCTCTTCATGTTTTTGAACACTGCTTCATGCTCCTCCTCCTCTTCTGACCGTTTCATGCTCCTCGTATTTTTGACGCCTTTTGAAGCTCTTCATATTTTTCACATTTTTTAAGCTCTTCATGTTTTTGAACACCGCTTCATGCTCCTCCTTTATTTCAGACAGTTTCATTCTGTTCCTATTTTTGACACCTTTTGAAACTCTTCATATTTTTCACCCCTTTTCAAGCTGTTCATGTTTTTGAACACCGCTTCATGCTCCTCCTGTTTTTCATCCCGTTTCGTGCTCCTCATGTATTTCACACCTTTTGAAGCTATTCATATATTTCACACCTTTTCAGGCTCGTCGTGTTTTTCAACACCACTTCAAGCTCCTGCTATTTTTCAGACCGTTTCATGCTCCTCATATTTTTGTCACACTTTGAAGCTCTTTATATTTTTCACACCTTTTCAGGCTCTTCATGTTTCTGAACACCATTTCATGCTCCTCCTATTTTTCAGACCGTTTCATGTTCCTCATATTTTTCACATCATTTCATGATCCTCATATTTTTGACACCTTTTGAAGCTCTTCATATTTTTCACACCTTTTCAGGCTCTCCATCTTTTTCAACACCACTTCATTTCCTCCTATTTCTCAGACCGTTTCAGGCTCCTCATATTTTTGACAGCTTTTGAATCTCTTCATATTTTTCACACCTTTTCATGATCTTCATGTTTTTCAACACCGTGTGATGCTCCTCCTATTTTTCAGACGGTTTCATGCTCCTCATATTTTTCACACCTTTAAACTCTTCATATTTTTCACACATGTTAAGGCTCTTCATGTTTTTCAACACCGTGTCATGCTCCTCCTATTTTTCAGACGGTTTCATGCTCCTCATAATTTTCACACCTTTAAAGCTCTTCATATTTTTCACACCTTTTAAGGCTCTTCATGTTTTTCAACATCACTTCATGCTCCTCCTATTTTTCAGACCGTTTCATGCTCCTCATATTTTTGACACCATTTGAAGCTCTTCATATTTTAACACCTTTTCAGGCTCTTCATGTTTTTGAACACCATTTCATGCTCCTCATATTTTGACAACTATTGAAACTCTTCATATTTTTCAGACAGTTTCATGCTCCTCATATTTTTGACACCTTTTGAAACTCTTCATATATTTCACAGCATTTCAGGCTCTTCAGGTTTTTGAACATCGTTTCATGCTCCTCCTATTTTTCAGAACGTTCCATGCTCCTCATATTTTTCACACCTTTTGGAGCTCTTCATATTTTTCACACCTTTTCTGGCTCTTCATATTTTTCAACACCACTTCATGCTCCTCTATGTTTAGAACGTTTAATGCTCCCCATAATTTTGACACCTTTTGAAACTCTTCATATTTTTCAAACCTTTTCAGGCTCTTCATGTCTCTCAACACCATTTCATGCTCCTTCTATTTCAGACCGTTTCATGCTCCTCATATTTTCGACACGTTTTGAAACTCTTCATTTTTTTCTCACCTTTTCAGGCTCTTCATGTTTTTCAACAGTGCTTCATTCTCCTCCTATTTTTCAGACTGTTTCATGCTCCTCATATTTTTGACACCTTTTGTAGCTCTTCATATTTTTCACACGTTTTCAGGCTCTTCATGTTTTTCAAAACCGCTTCATGCTCCTCCTATTTTTCAGAACGTTTCATACTTCTCATATTTTTGACACCTTTAGAAGCTCTTCATATTTTTCACAGCTTTTCAGGCTCTTCATGTTTTTGAACACCCCTTCATGCTCCTCTTCGTTTTCAGACCGTTTCATACTCCTCATATTTTTGACACCTTTTGAAGCTCTTCATATATTTCACAACTTTTCATGCTCTTCTTGTTTATCAACACCACTTCATGCTCCTCCTGTTTTTCAGACCATTTCATGCTCATCTCATTTTTGACACCTGTTGAAGCTCTTCATATTTCTCACACCTTTTGAAGCTCTTCATATATTTCACTCCTTTACTGGCTCTTCATGTTTTTCAACACCGCTTCATGCTCCTCCTATTTTTTAGACCGTATCATGTTCCTCATATATTACACACCTTTTGAAGCTCTTCATATTTTTCACAACTTTTCAGGCTCTTCATATTTTTGAACACGACTTCATGCTCCTCCTATTTTTCAGACCGTTTCATGCTCCTCTGATTTTTGACACCTTTTGAAGCTTTGCATATTTTTCACAACTTTTCAGGCTCTTCATGTTTTTGAACACCGCTTCATGCTCCTCCTATTTTTCAGAACGTATCATGCTCCTCGTATTTTTCACACCTTTTGAAGCTCTTCATATTTTTCACACCTTTTCAGGCTCTTCATTTTTTTCAACACTACTTGTTGCTCCTCCTATTTTTTAGACCGTTTCATGCTCATCTAATTTCTGACACCTTTTGAAGCTCTTCATATTTTTTACACCTTTTGAAGCTCTTCATATTTTTAACATTTTTGAAGCTCTTCATAATTTTCAAACGATTTCAGACTCTTCATGTTTTTCAACACCGCTTCATGCTCCTGCTATTTATCATACCGTTTCATACTCCTCATATTTTTGACACATTTTAAGGCTCTTCATATTTTTCACACCTTTTCAGGCTCTTCATATTTTTGAACTCCGATTCATGCTCCTCCTATTTTTTCGACCGTATCATGCTCCTCATATTTTTCACACCTTTTGAATCTCTTTTTATTTTTCTCACCTTTTCAGGCTGTCATGTTTTAGAACAGCGCTTCATGCTCTTCCTATTTTTTAGAAAGTTTCATGCTGCTCATGTATTTCACACCTTTTGAAACTCTTCATATTTTTCTCACCTTTTCAGGCTCTTCATGTTTTTGAACACCGCTTCATGTTCCTCCTATTTTTCAGACCGTTTCATGCTCCTCATCTTTTTGACACCTTTTGAAGCTCTTCATATATTTCACATCTTTTGAAGTCGTTCATATTTTTCACGCCTTTTCAGGCTCTTCATGATTTTCAACACCGCTTCATGCTCCTCGTATTTTTCAGACCGTTTCATGCTCATCTCACTTTTTACACCTTTTGAAGCTCTTCATATTTTTCACACATTTTGAAGCTCTTCATATTTTTCATATGTTTGAAGCTCTTCATTTTTTAACGTGTTTTCAGACTCTTCATGTTTTTCAACACCGCTTCATGCTCCTGCTATTTTTCAGACGGTTTCATGCTCCTCATATTTTTGACAGGTTTTGAGGCTTTCATATATTTCACACCCTTTCAGGCTCTTCATGTTTTTGAACACCATTTCATAATCCTCCTATTTTTCAGACCGTTTCATGCTCCTCATATTTTTGACACCTTTTTAAGCTCTTAATATTTTTCACACCTTTTCAGGCTCTTCATGTTTTTGAACACCGCTTCATGCTTCTTATATTTTTTCAGACCGTTTCATGCTCCTCATATTTTTGACACCTTTTGAAGCTCTTCATATTTTTCACACCTTTTGAAGCTCTTCATATTTTCACACGTTTTCAGGCTCTTCATGTTTTTCAACACCGCTTAATGCTCCTCCTATTTTTCAGAACGTTTCATGCTCCTCATATTTTTGACACCTTTTGAAGCTCTTCCTATTTTTCACACCTTTTCTGGCTATTCACGTTTTTCAACAACGCTTAATGCTCCTCCTATTTTTCAGACCGTTTCTTGCACCTCATATATTTCACACCTTTTGAAGCTCTTCATATTTTTCACACATTTTCAGGCTTTTCATGTTTTTCAACACCACTTCATGCTCCTCCTGTTTTTCAGACGTTTCATGCTCATCTCATTTTGATACCTTTTGAAGCTCTTCATATTTTTCACACCTTTTCTTTATCTTCATGATTTTCAACACCGTTTCATGCTCCTCCTATTTTTCGTACCGTTTCATGCTCATCTCATTTTTGACACCTTTTGAAGCTCTTCATATTTTTCACACCTTTTGAAGCTCTTCATATTTGTCACATTTTTGAAGCTCTTCATATTTTTCACACGATTTCGACTCTTCATGGTTTTCAACACCGCTTCATGCTCCTGCTATTTATCATACCTTTTCATACTCCTCATATTTTTGACACCTTTTGAGGCTCTTCATATTATTCACACCTTTTCAGGCTCTTCATTTTTTTCAACACCACTTCATGCTCCTCCTATTTTTCAGACCGTTTCATGCTCATCAAATTTTTGACACCTTTTGAAGCTCTTCATATTTTTCACACCTTTTGAAGCTCTTCATATTTTTCACACCTTTTCAGGCTCTTCATGTTTTTCAACACCGCTTCATGTTCCTCCTATTTTTCATACCGTTTCATGCTCCTTATATTTTTGACACCTTTTGAAGCTCTTCATATTTTTCACAACTTTTCAGCCTCTTCATGTTTTTAAACACCGCTTCATGCTCCTCCTAATTTTCAGAGAGTTTCATGTGCCTCATCTATTTCACACCTTTTGAAGTTCTTCATATTTTTCACATTTCAGAAGCTCTTCATATTTTTCACACCTTTTCAGGCTCTTCTTGTTTTTCAACACCGCTTCATGCTCCTCCTATTTTTCAGACCGTTTCATGCTCCTCATATTTTTGACACATTTTGAAGCTCTTCATATATTTCACACCTTTTGAAGCTCTTCATATTTTTCACACCTTTTAAAGCTCTTCATATTTTTCACACCTTTTCAGGCTCTTCATGTTTTTCAACACCACCTCATGCTCCTCCTATTTTTCAGACGGTTTCATGTTCTTCATATTTTTTACCCCTTTTGCAGCTCTTCATATTTTTCACAAGTTTTCAGGCTCTTCATGTTGTTGAACACTGCTTCTTGCTCCTCCTAATTTTCGGAGAGTTTCATGCGCCTCATGTATTTTACACCTTTTGAAGGTCTTCATATTTTTCACACCTTTTCAGGCTCTTCATGTTTTTCAACACTGCTTCCTGCTCCTCCTAATTTTCAGAGAGTTTCATGTGCCTCATCTATTTCACACCTTTTGAAGCTCTTCATATTTTTCACAGGTTTTCAGGCTCGTCATGTTTTTGAACACCGCTTCATGCGCCTCCATTTTTCAGACTGTTTCATGTTCCTCATATTTTTGACAGATTTTGAAGCTTTTCATATTTTTCACACCTTTTCAGGCTCTTCAAGTTTTTCAACACTAGTTCATGCTCCTCCTTTTTGCAGACCTTTTCATGCTCCTCATATTTTTGACACCTTTTGAAGCTCTTCATATTTTTCACACCTTTTCAGGCTCTTCAGGTTTTTGAACACCGCTTCATGCTCCTTCCTGTTTTTCAGACCGTTTCATGCTCCTCATAGTTTTGACACCTTTAGAAGCTCTTCATATTTTTCACACCTTTTCACGCTCTTCATGTTTTTCAACACCGCTTCATGCTCCTCCTATATTTCAGACCGTTTCATGCTCCTCATATTTTTGACACCTTTTGAAACTCTTCATATTTTTCACATCTTTTGAAGCTCTTCATATTTTTCACACCTTTTCACGCTCTTCATGTTTTTCAACACCCCTTCATGCTCGTCCTATTTTTCAGACCTTTTCATGCTCCTCATATTATTGACACCTTTTGAAGCTCTTCATATTTTTCACAGCATTTCAGGCTCTTCATGTATTTGAACTCTGCTTCAGGCTCCTCCTATTTTTTCAGACAGTTTTATGCTCTTCATATTTTTGACACCTTTTGAAGCTCTTCATATTTTTCACAACTTTTCAGGCTCTTCATGTTTTTGAGCACCGCTTCATGCTCCTCCTATTTTTCAGAGAGTTTTATGCTCCTCATGTATTTCACACCTTTTGAAGCTCTTCATATTTTTCACACCTTTTCAGGCTCTTCAAGTTTTTACACACCACTTCATGCTTCTCCTATTTTTCAACACGTTTCATGCTCAACATGTATTTCACACCTTTTGAAGCTCTTCATATTTTTCACACCTTTTCAGGCTCTTCATGTTTTTGATCAATGTTTCATGCACCTCCTATTTTTCAGATCGTTTCATGCTCCTCATAATTTTCACATCTTTTGAAGCTCTTCATAATTTTCACACCTTTTCAGGCTCTTCAGGTTTTTGAACACCGCTTCATGCTCCTCCTATTTTTCAGATCGTTTCATGCTCCTCATATTTTTGACACCTTTAGAAGCTCTTCATATGTTTCACACCTTTTCAGGCTCTTCATGTTTTTCAACAGCGCTTCATGCTCCTCCTATTATTCAGACCGTTTCATGCTCCTCATATTTTTGACACCTTTTGAAGCTCTTCATATTTTTCACACCTTTTCACGCTCTTCATGTTTTTCAACACCGCTTCATGCTCCTCCTATATTTCAGACCGTTTCATGCTCCTCATATTTTTGACACCTTTTGAAGCTCTTCATATATTTCACACATTTTCAGGCTCTTCTTTTTTTTTCAACAACACTTCATGCTCCTCCTTTTTTTCAGACCGTTTCATGCTCATCTCATATTTGACACCTTTTGAATCTCTTCATATTCTTCACACCTTTTGAAGCTCTTCATATTTTTTCACACGTTTTCAGGCTCTTCATGTTTTTCAACACCGCTTCATGCTCCTCCTGTTTTTCAGACCGTTTCATGCTCCTCATATTTTTGACACCTTTTGAAGCTCTTCATATTTTTCACACTTTTCAGGCTCTTCATGTTTTTCAACACCACTTCATGCTCCTCCTATTTTTCAGACCTTCATGCTCCTCATATTTTTGACACCTTTAGAAGCTCTTCATATTTTTCACACCTTTTCAGGCTCTTCATTTTCTTCAACACCTCTTCATGCTCCTCGTATTTTTCAGACAGTTTCTTGCTCCTCATATTTTTCACACATTTTGAAGCTCTTCATATATTTCACACCATTTCAGGCTCTTCATGTTTTTCAACACCACTTCATGCTCCTCCTATTTTTCAGACCGTTTCATTCTCCTCATATTTTTGACACCTTTTGAAGCTCTTCATATATTTCACAACTTTTCAGGCTCTTCATGTTTTTAACACCACTTCATGCTCCTCCTATTTTTCAGACCATTTCCTGCTCATCGATTTTTGACACCTTTTGAAGCTCTTCATATTTTTCACACCTTTTGAAGCTCTTCATATTTTTCACACGTTTTCAGGCTCTTCACGTTTTTCAACAACGCTTAATGCTCCTCCTATTTTTCAGACCGTTTCATGCTCCTCATATATTTGACACGTTTTGAAGCTCTTCATATTTTTCACACCTTTTCAGGCTCTTCATGTTTTTCAACACCACTTCATGCTCGTCCTATTTTTCAGACCTTTTCATGCTCCTCATATTTTTGACACCTTTTGAAGCTCTTCATATTTTTCACACCTTTTCAGGCTCTTCAGGTTTTTGAACACCGCTTCATGCTCCTTCCTGTTTTTCAGACCGTTTCATGCTCCTCATAGTTTTGACACCTTTAGAAGCTCTTCATATTTTTCACACCTTTTCACGCTCTTCATGTTTTTCAACACCGCTTCATGCTCCTCCTATATTTCAGACCGTTTCATGCTCCTCATATTTTTGACACCTTTTGAAACTCTTCATATTTTTCACATCTTTTGAAGCTCTTCATATTTTTCACACCTTTTCACGCTCTTCATGTTTTTCAACACCCCTTCATGCTCGTCCTATTTTTCAGACCTTTTCATGCTCCTCATATTATTGACACCTCTTGAAGCTCTTCATATTTTTCACAGCATTTCAGGCTCTTCATGTATTTGAACTCTGCTTCAGGCTCCTCCTATTTTTTCAGACAGTTTTATGCTCTTCATATTTTTGACACCTTTTGAAGCTCTTCATATTTTTCACAACTTTTCAGGCTCTTCATGTTTTTGAGCACCGCTTCATGCTCCTCCTATTTTTCAGAGAGTTTTATGCTCCTCATGTATTTCACACCTTTTGAAGCTCTTCATATTTTTCACACCTTTTCAGGCTCTTCAAGTTTTTACACACCACTTCATGCTTCTCCTATTTTTCAACACGTTTCATGCTCAACATGTATTTCACACCTTTTGAAGCTCTTCATATTTTTCACACCTTTTCAGGCTCTTCATGTTTTTGATCAATGTTTCATGCACCTCCTATTTTTCAGATCGTTTCATGCTCCTCATAATTTTCACATCTTTTGAAGCTCTTCATAATTTTCACACCTTTTCAGGCTCTTCAGGTTTTTGAACACCGCTTCATGCTCCTCCTATTTTTCAGATCGTTTCATGCTCCTCATATTTTTGACACCTTTAGAAGCTCTTCATATGTTTCACACCTTTTCAGGCTCTTCATGTTTTTCAACAGCGCTTCATGCTCCTCCTATTATTCAGACCGTTTCATGCTCCTCATATTTTTGACACCTTTTGAAGCTCTTCATATTTTTCACACCTTTTCACGCTCTTCATGTTTTTCAACACCGCTTCATGCTCCTCCTATATTTCAGACCGTTTCATGCTCCTCATATTTTTGACACCTTTTGAAGCTCTTCATATATTTCACACATTTTCAGGCTCTTCTTTTTTTTTCAACAACACTTCATGCTCCTCCTTTTTTTCAGACCGTTTCATGCTCATCTCATATTTGACACCTTTTGAATCTCTTCATATTCTTCACACCTTTTGAAGCTCTTCATATTTTTTCACACGTTTTCAGGCTCTTCATGTTTTTCAACACCGCTTCATGCTCCTCCTGTTTTTCAGACCGTTTCATGCTCCTCATATTTTTGACACCTTTTGAAGCTCTTCATATTTTTCACACTTTTCAGGCTCTTCATGTTTTTCAACACCACTTCATGCTCCTCCTATTTTTCAGACCTTCATGCTCCTCATATTTTTGACACCTTTAGAAGCTCTTCATATTTTTCACACCTTTTCAGGCTCTTCATTTTCTTCAACACCTCTTCATGCTCCTCGTATTTTTCAGACAGTTTCTTGCTCCTCATATTTTTCACACATTTTGAAGCTCTTCATATATTTCACACCATTTCAGGCTCTTCATGTTTTTCAACACCACTTCATGCTCCTCCTATTTTTCAGACCGTTTCATTCTCCTCATATTTTTGACACCTTTTGAAGCTCTTCATATATTTCACAACTTTTCAGGCTCTTCATGTTTTTAACACCACTTCATGCTCCTCCTATTTTTCAGACCATTTCCTGCTCATCGATTTTTGACACCTTTTGAAGCTCTTCATATTTTTCACACCTTTTGAAGCTCTTCATATTTTTCACACGTTTTCAGGCTCTTCACGTTTTTCAACAACGCTTAATGCTCCTCCTATTTTTCAGACCGTTTCATGCTCCTCATATATTTGACACGTTTTGAAGCTCTTCATATTTTTCACACCTTTTCAGGCTCTTCATGTTTTTCAACACCACTTCATGCTCGTCCTATTTTTCAGACCTTTTTATGCTCCTCATATTTTTGACACCTTTTGAAGCTCTTCATATTTTTCACAGCATTTCAGGCTCTTCATGTATTTGAACTCCGCTTCAGGCTCCTCCTATTTTTCAGACAGTTTTATGCTCTTCATATTTTTGACACCTTTTGAAGCTCTTCATATTTTTCACACCTTTTGAAGCTCTTCATATTTTTCACACCTTTTCAGGCTCTTCATGTTTTTCAACACCGCTTCATGTTCCTCCTATTTTTCATACCGTTTCATGCTCCTTATACTTTTGACACCTTTTGAAGCTCTTCATATTTTTCACAACTTTTCAGCCTCTTCATGTTTTTAAACACCGCTTCATGCTCCTCCTAATTTTCAGAGAGTTTCATGTGCCTCATCTATTTCACACCTTTTGAAGTTCTTCATATTTTTCACATTTCAGAAGCTCTTCATATTTTTCACACCTTTTCAGGCTCTTCTTGTTTTTCAACACCGCTTCATGCTCCTCCTATTTTTCAGACCGTTTCATGCTCCTCATATTTTTGACACATTTTGAAGCTCTTCATATATTTCACACCTTTTGAAGCTCTTCATATTTTTCACACCTTTTAAAGCTCTTCATATTTTTCACACCTTTTCAGGCTCTTCATGTTTTTCAACACCACCTCATGCTCCTCCTATTTTTCAGACGGTTTCATGTTCTTCATATTTTTTACCCCTTTTGAAGCTCTTCATATTTTTCACAAGTTTTCAGGCTCTTCATGTTGTTGAACACTGCTTCTTGCTCCTCCTAATTTTCGGAGAGTTTCATGCGCCTCATGTATTTTACACCTTTTGAAGGTCTTCATATTTTTCACACCTTTTCAGGCTCTTCATGTTTTTCAACACTGCTTCCTGCTCCTCCTAATTTTCAGAGAGTTTCATGTGCCTCATCTATTTCACACCTTTTGAAGCTCTTCATATTTTTCACAGGTTTTCAGGCTCGTCATGTTTTTGAACACAGCTTCATGCGCCTCCATTTTTCAGACTGTTTCATGTTCCTCATATTTTTGACAGATTTTGAAGCTTTTCATATTTTTCACACCTTTTCAGGCTCTTCAAGTTTTTCAACACTAATTCATGCTCGTCCTTTTTGCAGACCTTTTCATGCTCCTCATATTTTTGACACCTTTTGAAGCTCTTCATATTTTTCACACCTTTTCAGGCTCTTCAGGTTTTTGAACACCGCTTCATGCTCCTTCCTGTTTTTCAGACCGTTTCATGCTCCTCATAGTTTTGACACCTTTAGAAGCTCTTCATATTTTTCACACCTTTTCACGCTCTTCATGTTTTTCAACACCGCTTCATGCTCCTCCTATATTTCAGACCGTTTCATGCTCCTCATATTTTTGACACCTTTTGAAACTCTTCATATTTTTCACATCTTTTGAAGCTCTTCATATTTTTCACACCTTTTCACGCTCTTCATGTTTTTCAACACCCCTTCATGCTCGTCCTATTTTTCAGACCTTTTCATGCTCCTCATATTATTGACACCTTTTGAAGCTCTTCATATTTTTCACAGCATTTCAGGCTCTTCATGTATTTGAACTCTGCTTCAGGCTCCTCCTATTTTTTCAGACAGTTTTATGCTCTTCATATTTTTGACACCTTTTGAAGCTCTTCATATTTTTCACAACTTTTCAGGCTCTTCATGTTTTTGAGCACCGCTTCATGCTCCTCCTATTTTTCAGAGAGTTTTATGCTCCTCATGTATTTCACACCTTTTGAAGCTCTTCATATTTTTCACACCTTTTCAGGCTCTTCAAGTTTTTACACACCACTTCATGCTTCTCCTATTTTTCAACCCGTTTCATGCTCAACATGTATTTCACACCTTTTGAAGCTCTTCATATTTTTCACACCTTTTCAGGCTCTTCATGTTTTTGATCAATGTTTCATGCACCTCCTATTTTTCAGATCGTTTCATGCTCCTCATAATTTTCACATCTTTTGAAGCTCTTCATAATTTTCACACCTTTTCAGGCTCTTCAGGTTTTTGAACACCGCTTCATGCTCCTCCTATTTTTCAGATCGTTTCATGCTCCTCATATTTTTGACACCTTTAGAAGCTCTTCATATGTTTCACACCTTTTCAGGCTCTTCATGTTTTTCAACAGCGCTTCATGCTCCTCCTATTATTCAGACCGTTTCATGCTCCTCATATTTTTGACACCTTTTGAAGCTCTTCATATTTTTCACACCTTTTCACGCTCTTCATGTTTTTCAACACCGCTTCATGCTCCTCCTATATTTCAGACCGTTTCATGCTCCTCATATTTTTGACACCTTTTGAAGCTCTTCATATATTTCACACATTTTCAGGCTCTTCTTTTTTTTTCAACACCACTTCATGCTCCTCCTTTTTTTAAGACCGTTTCATGCTCATCTCATATTTGACACCTTTTGAATCTCTTCATATTCTTCACACCTTTTGAAGCTCTTCATATTTTTTCACACGTTTTCAGGCTCTTCATGTTTTTCAACACCGCTTCATGGTCCTCCTGTTTTTCAGACCGTTTCATGCTCCTCATATTTTTGACACCTTTTGAAGCTCTTCATATTTTTCACACTTTTCAGGCTCTTCATGTTTTTCAACACCACTTCATGCTCCTCCTATTTTTCAGACCTTCATGCTCCTCATATTTTTGACACCTTTAGAAGCTCTTCATATTTTTCACACCTTTTCAGGCTCTTCATTTTCTTCAACACCTCTTCATGCTCCTCGTATTTTTCAGACAGTTTCTTGCTCCTCATATTTTTCACACATTTTGAAGCTCTTCATATATTTCACACCATTTCAGGCTCTTCATGTTTTTCAATACCACTTCATGCTCCTCCTATTTTTCAGACCGTTTCATTCTCCTCATATTTTTGACACCTTTTGAAGCTCTTCATATATTTCACAACTTTTCAGGCTCTTCATGTTTTTAACACCACTTCATGCTCCTCCTATTTTTCAGACCATTTCCTGCTCATCGATTTTTGACACCTTTTGAAGCTCTTCATATTTTTCACACCTTTTGAAGCTCTTCATATTTTTCACACGTTTTCAGGCTCTTCACGTTTTTCAACAATGCTTAATGCTCCTCCTATTTTTCAGACCGTTTCATGCTCCTCATATATTTGACACGTTTTGAAGCTCTTCATATTTTTCACACCTTTTCAGGCTCTTCATGTTTTTCAACACCACTTCATGCTCGTCCTATTTTTCAGACCTTTTTATGCTCCTCATATTTTTGACACCTTTTGAAGCTCTTCATATTTTTCACAGCATTTCAGGCTCTTCATGTATTTGAACTCCGCTTCAGGCTCCTCCTATTTTTCAGACAGTTTTATGCTCTTCATATTTTTGACACCTTTTGAAGCTCTTCATATTTTTCACAACTTTTCAGGCTCTTCATGTTTTTGAGCACCGCTTCATGCTCCTCCTATTTTTCAGAGAGTTTCATGCTCCTCATGTATTTCACACCTTTTGAAACTCTTCATATTTTTCACACCTTTTCAGGCTCTTCATGTTTTTCCACACCACTTCATGCTTCTCCTATTTTTCAACCCGTTTCATGCTCATCATGTATTTCACACCTTTTGTTGCTGTTCATATTTTTCACACCTTTTCAGGCTCTTCATGTTTTTGATCAATGTTTCATGCTCCTCCTATTTTTCAGACCGTTTCATGCTCCTCATATATATGACACATTTTGAAGCTCTGAATATTTTTCACACCTTTCCAGGCTTTTCATTTTTTTCAACACCACATCATGCTCCTCCTATTTTTCACACCGTTTCATGCTCATCTCATTTTTACACCTTTTGAAACTCTTCAAATTTTTCACATCTTTTGAAGCTCTTCATATTTTTCACAACTTTTCAGGCTCTTTATGATTTTCAACACCGCTTCATGCTCCTCCTATTTTTCAGACCGTTTCATGCTCATTTCATTTTGACACATTTTGAAGCTCTTCAAATTTTTCACACCTTTTGAAGCTCTTCATATTTTTCATATTTTTGAAGCTCTTCATATTTTCACACGTTTTCAGGCTATTCATGTTTTTCAACACCGCTTCATGCTATTTCTATTTTTCAGAAAGTTTCATGCTCCTCATGTATTTCACACCTTTTGAAGCTCTTCATATTTTTCAAACCTTTTCAGGCTCTTCATGTTTTTCCACACCCCTTCATGCTTCTCCTATTTTTCAGCCCGTTTCATGCTCCTCATTTATTTCACACCTTTTGAATCTCTTCATATTTTTCACACCTTTTCAGGCTCTTCATTTTTTTCAACATTACTTCTTGCTCCTCCAATTTTTCGGCCTGTTTCATGCACATCTAATTTTTGACCCCTGTTGAAGCTCTTCATATTTTTCACACCTTCTGAAGCTCTTCACATTTTTCACACTTTTTCAGGCTCTTCATATTTTTCAACACCACTTCATGCTTCTCCTATTTTTCAGCCCGTTTCATGCTCCTCATGTTTTTCACACCTTTTGAAGCTCGTCATATTTTTCACACCTTTTCAGGCTGTTCATGTTTTTGATCACCGTTTCTTGCTCCTCCTATGTTTCAGACCGTTTCATGCTCCTCATATTTTTGACACCTTTTGAAGCTCTTCATATTTTTCACACCTTTTCAGGCTCTTCATGTTTTTGATCACCGCTTCATGCTCCTCCTATTTTTCAGACCGTTTCATGCTCATCTCATTTTTGACACCTTTTGAAGCTCTTCATATTATTCACAAGTTCTCTGCCTCCTCATGTTTTTCAACACCGCTTCATGCTCTTCCTATTTTTTAGACCGTTTCATGCTTCTCATATTTTTGACACCTTTTGAAGCTTTTCATATTTTTCACACCTTTTCAGGCTCTTCACTTTTTTCAACACTACTTCTTGCTCCTCCAAATTTTCAGACCGTTTCATACTCATCTAATTTTTGACACCTTTTGAAGCTCTTCATATTTTTCACACCTTTTGAAGCTCTTCATATTTTCACACCTTTTCAGGCTCTTCATGTTTTTGAACACCGCTTCATGCTCCTTCTATTTTTCAGAGAGTTTCATGCTCCTCATGTATTTCTCAAGTTTTGAAGCTCTTCATATTTTTCACACCTTTTCAGGCTCTTCATGTTTTTCCACACCACTTCATGCTTCTCCTATTTTTCAGCCCGTTTCATGCTCCTCATGTATTTCTCAAGTTTTGAAGCTCTTCATAATTCTCACACCTTTTTCGGCTCTTCATGTATTTCCACAACTTTTCAGCCTCTCCTATTTTTCAGTCCGTTTCTTGCTCCTCATATTTTTCACACATTTTGAAGCTCTTCATATATTTCACAACTTTTCAGGCTCTTCATGTATTTCAACATCGTTTCATGCTTCTTCTATTTTACAGACCGTTTCATGCTCCTAATGTATTTCACACATTTTGAAGCTCTTCATATTTTTCACACCATTTCACGATCTTCATGTTTTTGAACACGGCTTCATGCTCCTCCGTTTTTTCAGAACGTTTCATGCTCCTCATATTTTTGACACCTTTTGAAGCTCTTCATTTTTTTCGCACCTTTTCAGGCTCTTCATGTTTTTGAACTCCGTTTCATGCTCCTCCTATTTTCAGACCATTTCTTGCTCTTCATGTATTTCACACCTTTTGAAGCTCTTCATATTTTTCACACCTTTTCAGGCTCTTCATGTTTTTGAACACCGCTTCATGCTCCTACTATTTTTCAGACCGTTTCATGCTCCTCATATTTTTGAAACCTTTTGAAGCTCTTCATATTTTTCACACCTTTTCAGGCTCCTCATGTTTTGAACACCGTTTTATGCTCCTACTATTTTTCAGACCGTTTCATGCTCTTCTTATTTTTGACACCTTTTGAAGCTCCTCATATATTTCACACCATTTCAGACTCTTCATGTTTTTCAACACCACTTCATGCTCCTCCTATTTTAAGACCGTTTCATGTTCCTCATATTTTTCATAACTTTTGCAGTTCTTCATATTTTTCACACCTTTTCAGGCTCTTCATGTTTTTGAGCACCGTTTCATGCTCCTCCTATTTTTCACACCTTTTGAAGCTCTTCATATATTTCACACGTTTTCAGGCTCTTCATGTTTTTCAACAACGCTTCATGCTCCTCCTATTTTTCACACCTTTTGAAGCTCTTCATATTTTTCACACATCAGGCTCTTCATGTTTTTGAACAACGCTTCATGCTCCTACAATTTTCAGACCGTTTCAAACTCCTCATGTATTTCACACCATTTGAAGCTCTTCATATTTTTCACACCTTTTCAGTCTCTTCATGTTTTTGAACAGCGATTCATGCTGCTCCTATTTTTCAGACGGTTTCATACTCCTCATATTTTTGACACATTTTGAAGCTCTTCATATTTTTCACACCTTTTCTGGCTCTACATGTTTTTCAACACGGCTTCATGCTCCTCTCATTTTTCAGACTGTTTCATGCTCCTCATATTTTTCACACCTTTTGAAGCCCTTCATATTTTTCACACCTTTTCAGGCTCTTCATGTGTTTCAACACCACTTCATGCTCTTCCTAATTTTCAGACCGTTTCATGCTCCTCATGTATTTCACTCCTTTTGAAGCTCTTCATATTTTTCACACATTTTTAGGGTCTTCTTGTATTTCCACAAAGTTTCAGCCTCTCCTATTTTTAAGACCGGTTCATGCTCCTCATATTGTTGACACATTTTGAAGCTCTTCATATATTTCACATCTTTTCAGGCTCTTCATGTATTTCAACACCACTTCATGCTCGTCCTATTTCCCAAACCGTTTCATGCTCCTTATATTTTTGACACCTTTTGAATCTCTTCATATATTTTACACCTTTTTAGGCTCTTCATGTTTTTCAACACCATTTCATGCTCCTCCTTCTTTTCAGACCATTTCATGCTCATCATATTTTTGGCACTTTCTGAAGCTCTTCATATTTTTAACACCTTTTGAATTTCTTCATATTTTTCACACCTTTTGAGGCTCTTCATATTTTTCAACACCGCTTCATGCTCCTCCTATTTTTCAGACCTTTTCATGCTCCTCATATTTTGACACTTTTTGAAGCTCTTCATATATATCACACCTTTTTAGACTCTTCATGTTTTTGAACACCGCTTCATGCTCCTCCTATTTTTCAGACCGTTTCATGCTCCTCATATATTTCACACCTTTTGAAGCTCTTCAAATTTTCCACACCTTTTCAGGCTCTTCATGTTTTTGAACATCGCTTCATGCTCCTCCTATTTTTCATACCGTATCATGCACCTCATGTATTTGACACCTTGTGAAGCTCTTTAAATTTTTCACACGTTTTCAGGCTCTTCATATTTTTGAACACCGTTTCATTCTCCTCCTATTTTTCAGACCGTTTCATGCTGCTCATAATTTTGACACCTTTTGAAGCTCTTCATATATTTCACACCTTTTCAGACTCTTGATGTTTTTGAACACCGCTTCTTGCTCCTCCTATTTTTCATACCGTTTCATGCACCTCATGTATTTGACACCTTGTGAAGCTCTTTAAATTTTTCACACCTTTTCAGGCTCTTCATATTTTTGAACACCGTTTCATTCTCCTCCTATTTTTCAGACCGTTTCATGCTCCTCATACTTTTGACATCTTTTGAAGCTCTTCATATTTTTCACATCATTTCAGGCTCTTCATGTTTTTAAACACCGCTTCATGCTCCTCCTATTTTTCAGGCCGTTTCATGCTCATTTCATTTTTGACACCTTTGGAAGCTCTTCATATGTTTCACACATGTTCAGGCTCTTCATGTTTTTGAACACCTATTCATGGTCCTCCTATTTTTCAGACCGTTTCATGCTTATTTCATTTTTGACACCTTTTGAAGCTCTTCATATTTTTCACACCTTTTGAAGCTCTTCATATTTTTCACACGTTTTGGGGCTCTTCATGTTTTTCCACACCGCTTCATGCTCGTCTTATTTTTCACACCATTTGAAGCTCTTAATATTTTTCACACTTTTTCAGGCTCTTCATGTTTTTCAACACCACTTCATGCTCCTCCTATTTTTCAGACCGTTTCATGCTCCTCATGTATTTCACACCTCTTGCATCTCTTCATATTTTTCACACCTTTTCAGGCTCTTAATGTTTTTGAACACGGTTTCATGCGCCTCCCATTTTTCAGATCGTTTTATGCTCCTCATGTCTTTCACACCTTTTGAAGCTCTTCGTATTTTTCACACATTTTCAGGCTCTTCATGTTTTTGAACACCGTTTCATGCTCCTCCAATTTTTCAGACAGTTTCCTGCTCCTCATGTATTTCACACCTTTTGAAGCTCTTCGAATTTTTCACACCTTTTCAGGCTCTTCATGTTTTTTTACACCACTTCATGCTCCTCCAATTTTTCAGACCGTTTCATGCTCCTCATATTTTTGACAGCTTTTGAAGCTCTTCATATATTTCACACCTTTTCAGAGTCTTAAAGGTTTTGAACACCGCTTCATGCTCCTCCTTTTTTTCAGACCGTTTCATGCTCCTCATGTATTTCACACATTTTGAAGCTCTTCAAATTTTTCACACCTTTTCAGGCTCTTCATGTTTTTGAACGCCGCTTCATGCTCTTCTTCTTTTTCAGACCGTTTCATACTACTCATATTTTTGACACCTTTTGAAGCTCTTCATATATTTCACAACTTTTCAGTCTCTTCATGTTTATCAACACCACTTCATGCTCCTCCTGTTTTTCAGACCATATCATGTTCATCTCATTTTTGACACCTGTTGAAGCTCTTCATATTTCTCACACCTTTTGAAGCTCTTCATATTTCTCACACCTTTTCAGGCTCTTCATGTTTTTGAACACCGTTTCATGCTCCTCCTATTTTTCAGACCGTTTCATGCTCCTCATATTTGTGACATCTTTTGAAGCTTTTCATATTTTACACACCTTTTAGGCTCTTCATGTTTTTCAACACCACTTCATGCTACTCTTATTTTTCAGACCGTTTCATGCTCCTCATATGTTTGACATCTTTTGAAGCTCTTCATATTTGTCATACATTTTCAGGCTCTTCATGTTTTCTACACTGCTTCATGCTCCTCCTATTTTTCAGACCGTTTCATGCTCTTCATATTTTTCACACCTTTTGAAGCCCTTCATATTTTTCACACCTTTTCAGGCTCTTCATGTGTTTCAACACCACTTCATGCTCTTCCTAATTTTCAGACCGTTTCATGCTCCTCATGAATTTCACTCCTTTTGAAGCTCTTCATATTTTTCACACATTTTTTGGGTCTTCATGTATTTCCACAAAGTTTCAGCCTCTCCTATTTTTCAGACCGTTTCATGCTCCTCATATTTTTCACACCTTTTGAAGCTCTTCATATATTTCACACCTTTTCAGGCTCTTCATGTATTTCAACACCGTTTCATGATTCTCCTATTTTACAGACCGTTTCTTGCTCCTAATGTATTTCACACATTTTGAAGCTCTTCATATTTTTCACACCTTTTCAGGCTCTTCATGTTTTTCAACACTGCTTCATGCTCCTCCTACTTTTCAGACCGTTTCATGCTCCTATTGTATTTCACACCTTTTGAAGCTTTTCATATTTTTCACACCTTTTCAGGCTCTTCATGTTTTTGAACACCATTTCAAGCTCCTCTTATTTTTCAGACCGTTTCAGGTTACTCATATTTGACACATTTTCAAGCTCTTCATATTTTTCACACCTTTTCAGGCTCTTTATGTTTTTAAACCCCGCTTCCTGCTCCTCCTATTTTTCAGACCGTTTCATTCTCCTCATATTTTGTCACCTTTTGAAGCTATTCATATTTTTCACACCTTTTGAAGCTCTTCATATATTTCACAGTTTTTCAGGCTCTTCATGTTTTTCAAAGGTACCTCATGCTCCTCCTATTTTTCAGATCACTTCATGCTCATTTCATTTTTGACAGCTTTTGAAGGTCCTAATATTTTTCATACCTTTTGAAGCTCTTCATATATTTCACACTTTTTTAGGTTCTTCATGTTTTTCAGCACCACTTCATGCTCCTCCTATTTCTCAGACCGGTTCATGCTCCTCATATTGTTGACACATTTTGAAGCTCTTCATATATTTCACATCTTTTCAGGCTCTTCATGTATTTCAACACCACTTCATGCTCGTCCTATTTCCCAAACCGTTTCATGCTCCTTATATTTTTGACACCTTTTGAATCTCTTCACATATTTCACACCTTTTGAGGCTCTTCATATTTTTCAACACCGCTTCATGCTCCTCCTATTTTTCAGACCTTTTCATGCTCCTCATATTTTTGACACTTTTTGAAGCTCTTCATATATATCACACCTTTTTAGACTCTTCATGTTTTTGAACACCGCTTCATGCTCCTCCTATTTTTCAGACCGTTTCATGCTCCTCATATATTTCACACCTTTTGAAGCTCTTCAAATTTTCCACACCTTTTCAGGCTCTTCATGTTTTTGAACATCGCTTCATGCTCCTCCTATTTTTCAGACCGTTTCATGCTGCTCATAATTTTGACACCTTTTGAAGCTCTTCATATATTTCACACCTTTTCAGACTCTTGATGTTTTTGAACACCGCTTCTTGCTCCTCCTATTTTTCATACCGTTTCATGCACCTCATGTATTTGACACCTTGTGAAGCTCTTTAAATTTTTCACACCTTTTCAGGCTCTTCATATTTTTGAACAACGTTTCATTCTCCTCCTATTTTTCAGACCGTTTCATGCTCCTCATACTTTTGACATCTTTTGGAGCTCTTCATATTTTTCACATCATTTCAGGCTCTTCATGTTTTTAAACACCGCTTCATGCTCCTCCTATTTTTCAGGCCGTTTCATGCTCATTTCATTTTTGACACCTTTGGAAGCTCTTCATATGTTTCACACATGTTCAGGCTCTTCAAGTTTTTGAACACCTATTCATGGTCCTCCTATTTTTCAGACCGTTTCATGCTTATTTCATTTTTGACACCTTTTGAAGCTCTTCATATTTTTCACACCTTTTGAAGCTCTTCATATTTTTCACACGTTTTGGAGCTCTTCATGTTTTTCCACACCGCTTCATGCTCATCTTATTTTTCACACCATTTGAAACTCTTAATATTTTTCACACTTTTTCAGGCTCTTCATGTTTTTGAACACCACTTCATGCTCCTCCTATTTTTCAGACCGTTTCATGCTCCTCTTGTATTTCACACCTCTTGCATCTCTTCATATTTTTCACACCTTTTCAGGCTCTTCATGTTTTTGAAGACGGTTTCATGCGCCTCCCATTTTTCAGATCGTTTTATGCTCCTCATGTCTTTCACACCTTTTGAAGCTCTTCATATTTTTCACACCTTTTCAGGCTCTTCATGTTTTTGAACACCGTTTCATGCTCCTCCAATTTTTCAGACAGTTTCCTGCTCCTCATGTATTTCACACCTTTTGAAGCTCTTCGAATTTTTCACACCTTTTCAGGCTCTTCATGTTTTTTTACACCACTTCATGCTCCTCCAATTTTTCAGACCGTTTCATGCTCCTCATATTTTTGACAGCTTTTGAAGCTCTTCATATATTTCACACCTTTTCAGAGTCTTAAAGGTTTTGAACACCGCTTCATGCTCCTCCTTTTTTTCAGACCGTTTCATGCTCCTCATGTATTTCACACATTTTGAAGCTCTTCAAATTTTTCACACCTTTTCAGGCTCTTCATGTTTTTGAACGCCGCTTCATGCTCCTCTTCTTTTTCAGACCGTTTCATACTACTCATAATTTTGACACCTTTTGAAGCTCTTCATATATTTCACAACTTTTCAGTCTCTTCATGTTTATCAACACCACTTCATGCTCCTCCTGTTTTTCAGACCATTTCATGTTCATCTCATTTTTGACACCTGTTGAAGCTCTTCATATTTCTCACACCTTTTGAAGCTCGTCATTTATTACACTCCTTTACAGGCTCTTCACGTTTTTCAACACCGCTTCACCTCCTCCTATTTTTTAGACCGTTTCATGCTCCTCATATATTACACACCTTTTGAAGCTCTTCATATTTTTCACACCTTTTCAGGCTCTTCATGTTTTTGAACACCGCTTCTTGCTCCTCCTATATTTCAGACCGTTTCATGCTCCTCATATTTTAGACACCTTTTGAAGCTCTTCATATATTTCACATCTTTTCAGACTCTTCAAGTTTTTGAACACCGCTTCATGCTCCTACTTTTTTTCAGACCGTTTCATGCTCCTCATGTATTTCACACCTTTTGAAGCTCTTCAAATTTTTCACAACTTTTCAGGCTCTTCATGTTTTTGAACACCGCTTCATGCTCCTCCTATTTTTCAGACCTTTTCATGCTCCTCATATTTTTGTATCCTTTTGAAGCTCTTCATATTTTTCACACCTTTTCAGGCTCTTCGTCTTTTTCAACACCACTTCATGCTTCTGCTATTTTTCAGAACGTTTCAGGCTCCTCATATTTTTGACAGCTTTTGAATCTCTTCCTATTTTTCACACCTTTTCATGCTCTTCATATTTTTCAACACCGTGTCATGCTCCTCCTATTTTTCTGACGGTTTCATGCTCCTCATATTTTTCACACCTTTAAATCTCTTCATATTTTTCTCACATTTTAAGGCTCTTCATGTTTTTCAACACCGTGTCATGCTCCTCATATTTTTCAGACGGTTTCATGCTCCTCATAAATTTCACACCTTTAAAGCTCTTCATATTTTTCACACCTTTTAAGGCTCTTCATGTTTTTGAACACCACTACATGCTCCTCCTATTTTTCAGACCGTTTCATGCTCCTCATATTTTGGAAACCTTTTGAAGCTCTTCATATTTTTCACACCTTTTCAGGCTCTTCATGTTTTTGAACACCGCTTCATGCTCCTCCTATTTTTCAGACCGTTTCCTGCGCATCTCATTTTTGACACCTTTGAAAGCTCTTCATATTTTTCACACGTTTTCAGGCTCTTCATGTTTTTCAACGCCGCTTCATGCTCCTACTATTTTTCAGACCGTTTTATGCTCCTCGTATTTTTCACACCTTTTAAAGCTCTTC
Organism: Dama dama; assembly: GCF_033118175.1. Classification (NCBI taxonomy): domain Eukaryota; kingdom Metazoa; phylum Chordata; class Mammalia; order Artiodactyla; family Cervidae; genus Dama; species Dama dama. The sequence continues at coordinate 91,234 of NW_026871060.1, forward strand.
ATTTTTTTCACACCTTTTCAAGCTCTCATGTTTTTGAACACAGCTTCATGCTCCTCCTATTTTTCAGACCGTTTCATGCTCCTCATGTATTTCACACCTTTTGAAGCTCTTCATATTTTTCAACCTTTTTAGGCTCTTCATCTTTTTGAACACGGTTTCATGCTCCTCCTATTTTTCAAACTGTGTCATGCTCATCTCATTTTTAACAACTTTTGAAGCTCTTCATATTTTTCACACCTTTTGAAGCTCTTCATATTTCTCAAACGTTTTCAGGCTCTTCATATTTTTCAACACCCCTTCTTGCTCATCCTATTTTTCAGACCGTTTCATGCTTCTCTCATTTCTGACACATTTTGAAGCTCTTCATATATTTCACACATTTTCAGGCTCTTCATGTTTTTCAACACCATTTCATGTTCCTCCTATTTTTCAGACCGTTTCATACTCATCTCGCTTTTGACACATTTTGAAGCTCTTCATATTTTCCACACCTTTTGAAGCTCTTCATATTTTTCAAAAGTTTTCAGGCTCTTAATGTTTTTCAACACCGCTTCTTGCTCCTCCTATTTATCAGACCGTTTCATGCTCCTCATATTTTTGACACGTTTTGAAGCTCTTCATTTTTTTCACACCTTTTGAAGCTCTTCATATTTTTCACACCTTTTCAGGCTCTTCATGTTTATTACACCGCTTCATGCTGCTCCTATTTTTCAGACCGTTTCATGCTCCTCATATTTTTGACACCTTTTGAAGGTCTTCATATCTTTCACACGTTTTCAGGCTCTTCATGTTTTTTACACCGCTTCATGCTGCTCCTATTTTTCAGACCGTTTCATGCTCCTCCTATTTTTGACACCTTTTGAAGCTCTTCATATTTTTCACACCTTTTCAGGCTCTTCATGTTTTTGAACACCGTTTCATTCTCCTCCTATTTTTCAGACCGTTTCATGCTCCTCATATTTTTGACACCTTTTGAAGCTCTTCATATTTTTCACACCTTTTCAGGGTCTTCATGTTTTTCAACACTGCTTCATGCTCCTCCAATTTTCAGACCGTTTCATGCTCCTCATATTTTTGACACGATTTGAAGGTCTTCATATTTTTCACACATTTTTAGGGTCTTCATGTTTTTCTACACCGCTTCATGCTCCTCCTATTTTTGACACCTTTAGAAGCTGTTCATATATTGCACACCTTTTCAGGCGTTTCATGATTTTGAACACCGTTTTATGCTCCTCATATTTTGACAGGTTTTGATGCTCTTCATATTTTTCACAGCTTTTCAGGCTCTTCATGTTTTTCAACACCACTTCATGCTCCTCCTATTTTTCAGACCGTTTCCTGCTCTTCATATTTTTGACACATTTTCCAACTCTTCATATTTTTCACACCTTTTTAAGCTCTTCATGTTTTTCAACACTGCTTCATTTTCCTCCTATTTTTCAGACCGTTTCATGCTCCTCATATTTTTAACACCTTTTGAAGCTCTTCATATTTTTCACACATTTTCTTGCTTTCCATGTTTTTGAACACCGTTTCATGCTCCTCATATTTTTGACACCTTTGAAGCTCTTCATATTTTTCACACCTTTTCAGGCTCTTCATGTTTTTCAACACCGGTTCATGCTCCTCCCATTTTTCATACATTTTCATGCTCCTCATATTTTTGACAACTTTTGAAGCTCTTCATGTACTTCACACCTTTTCAGGCTCTTCATGTTTTTCAACACCGCTTCATGCTCCTCCTATTTTTCAGACCGTTTCATGCTCCTCATGTATTTCACACCTTTTGAAGCTCTTCATATTTTTCACACCTTTTCAGGCTCTCCATGTTTCTCAACACCGCTTCATTCTCCTGCTATTTTTCAGACCGTTTCACGCTCCTCATGTATTTCACACCTTTTGAAGCTCTTCATATTTTTCACACCTTTTCAGGCTCTCCATGTTTCTCAACACCGCTTCATGCTCCTCCTATTTTACTGACCGCTTCATGCTCCTCATATTTTTCACACCTTTTGAAACTCTTCATATTTTTCACACCTTTTCAGGCTCTTCATGTTTTTCAACACCACTTCATGCTCCTCCTATTTTTCAGACCGTTTTATGCTCCTCATGTACTTCACACCTTTTGAAGCTCTTCATATTTTTCACACCTTTTCAAGCTCTTCATGTTTTTGAACACGGTTTCATGCTCTTCCTGTTTTTCAGAGAGTTTCATGCTCCTCATATTTTTGACACCGTTTGAAACAGTTCATATTTTTCACACCTTTTCAGGCTTTTCATGTTTTTCAACACCGCTTCATGATCCTCCTATTTTTCTTAGCGTTTCATGCTCCTCATATTTTTGACAACTTTTGAATCTCTTCATATATTTCACACCTTTTCAGGCTCTTCATGTTTTGGAACACCGCTTCATGCTCCTCCTATTTTTCAGACCGTTTCATGCTCCTCATCTATTTCACAGCTTTTGAAGCTCTTCATATTTTTTAAACCTTTTGAAGCTCTTCATATTTTTCACACCTTTTCAGGCTCTTCATGTTTTTGAACACTGTTTCATGCTCCTCCTATTTTTCAGACCGTTTCATGCTCCTCATATTTTTGACACCTTTTGAAGCTCTTCATATATTTCACACCTTTTCTGGCTCTTCATGTTTTTCAACACCACTTCATGCTCCTCCTATTTTTCAGACCGTTTCATGCTCCTCATATTTTTGACACCTTTTGAAGCTCTTCATATATTTCCCACCTTTTCAGGCTCTTCATGTTTTTCAACAAAGCATCATGCTCCTCCTATTTTTCAGACCGTTTTATGCACCTCATATTTTTTCACACCTTTTGAAGCTCTTCATATTTTTCACACCTTTTCAGGCTGTTCATGTTTTTCAACACCGCTTCATGCTTCTCCTATTTTTCAGACCGTTTCATGCTCCTCATATTTTTCACCCCTTGAAGCTCTTCATAATTTTCACACCTTTTGAAGCTCTTCATATTTTTCACACCTTTTCAGGCTTTTCATGTTTTTCAACACCGCTTCATGCTCCTCCTATTTTTCTGACCTTTTCATACTCCTCATATTTTTGACACCTTTTGAAGCTCTTCATATTTTTCACAGTTTTTCATGCTCTTCATGTTTTTCAACACCGTTTCAGGCTCCTCCTATTTTTGACATCTTTTGAATCTCTTCGTATTTTTCACATCTTTTCAGGCTCTTCACGTTTTTGAACACCGTGTCTCTCTCATCTGATATTTTTGACACCTTTTGAAGCTCTTCATATATTTCACAACTTTTCAGGCTCTTCATGTTTTTCAACACTGCTTCATGCTCCTCCTACTTTTCAGACCATTTCATGCTCCTCATACTTTTGACAGGTTTTGAAGCTCTTCATATTTTTCACACCTTTTCAAGCTCTTCATGTTTTGAATACCGTTTCATGCTCCTCCTTTTTTTCAGAACGTTTCATGCTCCTCATATTTTTGACACCTGTTGAAGCTCTTCATATTTTTCACACCTTTTGAAGCTCTTCATATTTTTCACAGCTTTTCAGGCAGTTCATGTTTTTCAACACCGCTTCATGCTCCTCCTATTTTTCAGACCGTTTCATTCTCCTCATGTATTTCACACCTTTTGAGCTCTTCATATTTTTCACACCTTTTCAGGCTCTTCATGTTTTTGAACACCGTTTCATGCTCCTCCTATTTTTCAGTCCAGTTCATGCTCCTCATATTTTTGACACCATTTTGAAGCTCTTCATATTTTTCACACCTTTTCAGGCTCTTCATATTTTTCAAAAAAGCTACATGCTCCTCCTATTTTTCATACATTTTTATGCTCCTCATATTTTTGACAACTTTTGAAGCTCTTCATGTACTGCACACCTTTTCAGGCTCTTCATGTTTTGGAACACCACTTCATGCTCCTCCTATTTTTCAGACCGTTTCATGCTCCTCATGTATTTCACACCTTTTGAAGCTCTTCATATTTTTCACACCTTTTCAAGCTCTTCATGATTTTGAACACGGTTTCATGCTCTTCCTGTTTTTCAGAAAGTTTCATGCTCCTCATATTTTTGACACCTTTTGAAACACTTCATATTTTTCACACCTTTTCAGGCTTTTCATGTTTTTCAACACCGCTTCATGATCCTCCAATTTTTCAGAGCGTTTCATGCTCCTCATATTTTTGACAACTTTTGAATCTCTTCATATATTTCACACCTTTTCAGGCTCTTCATGTTTTGGAACACCGCTTCGTGCTCCTCCTATTTTTCAGACCGTTTCATGCTCCTCATCTATTTCACAGCTTTTGAAGCTCTTCATATTTTTTAAACCTTTTGAAGCTCTTCATATTTTTCACACCTTTTCAGGCTCTTCATGTTTTTGAACACTGTTTCATGCTCCTCCTATTTTTCAGACCGTTTCATGCTCCTCATATTTTTGACACCTTTTGAAGCTCCTCATATTTTTCACACCTTTTCAGGCTCTTCATGTTTTTGAACACTGTTTCATGCTCCTCCTATTTTTCAGACCGTTTCATACTACTCATATTTTTGACACCTTTTGAAGCTCTTCATATATTTCACAACTTTTCAGTCTCTTCATGTTTATCAACACCACTTCATGCTCCTCCTGTTTTTCAGACCATATCATGTTCATCTCATTTTTGACACCTGTTGAAGCTCTTCATATTTCTCACACCTTTTGAAGCTCTTCATATTTCTCACACCTTTTCAGGCTCTTCATGTTTTTGAACACCGTTTCATGCTCCTCCTATTTTTCAGACCGTTTCATGCTCCTCATATTTGTGACATCTTTTGAAGCTTTTCATATTTTACACACCTTTTAGGCTCTTCATGTTTTTCAACACCACTTCATGCTACTCTTATTTTTCAGACCGTTTCATGCTCCTCATATGTTTGACATCTTTTGAAGCTCTTCATATTTGTCATACATTTTCAGGCTCTTCATGTTTTCTACACTGCTTCATGCTCCTCCTATTTTTCAGACCGTTTCATGCTCCTCATATTTTTGACACCTTTTGAAGCTCTTCATATTTTTCACATCATTTCAGGCTCTTCTAGTTTTTGAACAACGCTACAATGCTCCTCCTATTTTTCAGACCGTTTCATGCTCCTCATATTTTTGACATCTTTTGAAACTTTTCATATTTTTTACACCTTTTGAGTCTCTACATGTTTTTCAACACGGCTTCATGCTCCTCTTATTTTTCAGACCGTTTCATGCTCCTCATATTTTTCACACCTTTTGAAGCTCTTCATATTTTACACACCTTTTCAGGCTCTTCATGTTTTTCAACACCGCTTCATGCTCCTCCTATTTTTCAGACCGTTTCATGCTCCTCATGTATTTCACTCCTTTTGAAGCTCTTCATATTTTTCACACCTTTTCATGCTCTTCATGTATTTCAACACCGTTTCATGCTTCTCCTATTTTACAGACCGTTTCATGCTCCTAATGTATTTCACACATTTTGAAGCTCTTCATAATTTTCACACCATTTCAGGATCTTCATGTTTTTGAACACGGCTTCATGCTCCTCCTTTTTTTCAGACCGTTTCATGCTCCTCATATTTTTGACACCTTTTGAAGCTCTTCATATTTTTCACACCTTTTCAGGCTCTTCATCTTTTTGAACACCGCTTCATGCTCCTCCTATTTTTCAGATCGTTTCATGCTCCTCATATTTTTGACACTTTTGAAGCTCTTCATGTTTTTCACACCTTTTCAGGTTCTTCATGTTTTTGAACACCGCGTCATGCTCCTCCTATTTTTCAGACCGTTTCATGCTCCTCATATTTTTGACACCTTTTGTAGCTATTCATATTTATCACACCTTTTCAGGCTCTTCATGTTTTTCAACACCACTTCATGCTCCTCCTATTTTTAAGACCGTTTCATGTCCCTCATATTTTTCATAACTTTTGCAGTTCTTCATATTTTTCACACCTTTTCAGGCTCTTCATGTTTTTGAGCACCGTTTCATGCTCCTCCTATTTTTCACACCTTTTGAAGCTCTTCATATATTTCACACGTTTTCAGGCTCTTCATGTTTTTCAACAACGCTTCATGCTCCTCCTATTTTTCACACCTTTTGAAGCTCTTCATATTTTTCACACCTTTTCAGTCTCTTCATGTTTTTGAACAGCGCTTCATGCTGCTCCTATTTTTCAGACGGTTTCATACTCCTCATATTTTTGACACATTTTGAAGCTCTTCATATTTTTCACAACTTTTCTGGCTCTACATGTTTTTCAACACGGCTTCATGCTCCTCTTATTTTTCAGACCGTTTCATGCTCTTCATATTTTTCACACCTTTTGAAGCCCTTCATATTTTTCACACCTTTTCAGGCTCTTCATGTGTTTCAACACCACTTCATGCTCTTCCTAATTTTCAGACCGTTTCATGCTCCTCATGAATTTCACTCCTTTTGAAGCTCTTCATATTTTTCACACATTTTTTGGGTCTTCATGTATTTCCACAAAGTTTCAGCCTCTCCTATTTTTCAGACCGTTTCATGCTCCTCATATTTTTCACACCTTTTGAAGCTCTTCATATATTTCACACCTTTTCAGGCTCTTCATGTATTTCAACACCGTTTCATGATTCTCCTATTTTACAGACCGTTTCTTGCTCCTAATGTATTTCACACATTTTGAAGCTCTTCATATTTTTCACACCTTTTCAGGCTCTTCATGTTTTTCAACACTGCTTCATGCTCCTCCTACTTTTCAGACCGTTTCATGCTCCTATTGTATTTCACACCTTTTGAAGCTCTTCATATTTTTCACACCTTTTCAGGCTCTTCATGTTTTTGAACACCATTTCAAGCTCCTCTTATTTTTCAGACCGTTTCAGGTTACTCATATTTGACACATTTTCAAGCTCTTCATATTTTTCACACCTTTTCAGGCTCTTTATGTTTTTAAACCCCGCTTCCTGCTCCTCCTATTTTTCAGACCGTTTCATTCTCCTCATATTTTGTCACCTTTTGAAGCTATTCATATTTTTCACACCTTTTGAAGCTCTTCATATATTTCACAGTTTTTCAGGCTCTTCATGTTTTTCAAAGGTACCTCATGCTCCTCCTATTTTTCAGATCACTTCATGCTCATTTCATTTTTGACAGCTTTTGAAGGTCCTAATATTTTTCATACCTTTTGAAGCTCTTCATATATTTCACACTTTTTTAGGTTCTTCATGTTTTTCAGCACCACTTCATGCTCCTCCTATTTCTCAGACCGGTTCATGCTCCTCATATTGTTGACACATTTTGAAGCTCTTCATATATTTCACATCTTTTCAGGCTCTTCATGTATTTCAACACCACTTCATGCTCGTCCTATTTCCCAAACCGTTTCATGCTCCTTATATTTTTGACACCTTTTGAATCTCTTCACATATTTTACACCTTTTTAGGCTCTTCATGTTTTTCAACACCATTTCACGCTCCTCCTTCTTTTCAGACCATTTCATGCTCATCATATTTTTGGCACTTTCTGAAGCTCTTCATATTTTTAACACCTTTTGAATCTCTTCATATTTTTCACACCTTTTGAGGCTCTTCATATTTTTCAACACCGCTTCATGCTCCTCCTATTTTTCAGACCTTTTCATGCTCCTCATATTTTTGACACTTTTTGAAGCTCTTCATATATATCACACCTTTTTAGACTCTTCATGTTTTTGAACACCGCTTCATGCTCCTCCTATTTTTCAGACCGTTTCATGCTCCTCATATATTTCACACCTTTTGAAGCTCTTCAAATTTTCCACACCTTTTCAGGCTCTTCATGTTTTTGAACATCGCTTCATGCTCCTCCTATTTTTCAGACCGTTTCATGCTGCTCATAATTTTGACACCTTTTGAAGCTCTTCATATATTTCACACCTTTTCAGACTCTTGATGTTTTTGAACACCGCTTCTTGCTCCTCCTATTTTTCATACCGTTTCATGCACCTCATGTATTTGACACCTTGTGAAGCTCTTTAAATTTTTCACACCTTTTCAGGCTCTTCATATTTTTGAACACCGTTTCATTCTCCTCCTATTTTTCAGACCGTTTCATGCTCCTCATACTTTTGACATCTTTTGAAGCTCTTCATATTTTTCACATCATTTCAGGCTCTTCATGTTTTTAAACACCGCTTCATGCTCCTCCTATTTTTCAGGCCGTTTCATGCTCATTTCATTTTTGACACCTTTGGAAGCTCTTCATATGTTTCACACATGTTCAGGCTCTTCAAGTTTTTGAACACCTATTCATGGTCCTCCTATTTTTCAGACCGTTTCATGCTTATTTCATTTTTGACACCTTTTGAAGCTAATCATATTTTTCACACCTTTTGAAGCTCTTCATATTTTTCACACGTTTTGGAGCTCTTCATGTTTTTCCACACTGCTTCATGCTCATCTTATTTTTCACACCATTTGAAACTCTTAATATTTTTCACACTTTTTCAGGCTCTTCATGTTTTTGAACACCACTTCATGCTCCTCCTATTTTTCAGACCGTTTCATGCTCCTCTTGTATTTCACACCTCTTGCATCTCTTCATATTTTTCACACCTTTTCAGGCTCTTCATGTTTTTGAAGACGGTTTCATGCGCCTCCCATTTTTCAGATCGTTTTATGCTCCTCATGTCTTTCACACCTTTTGAAGCTCTTCATATTTTTCACACCTTTTCAGGCTCTTCATGTTTTTGAACACCGTTTCATGCTCCTCCAATTTTTCAGACAGTTTCCTGCTCCTCATGTATTTCACACCTTTTGAAGCTCTTCGAATTTTTCACACCTTTTCAGGCTCTTCATGTTTTTTTACACCACTTCATGCTCCTCCAATTTTTCAGACCGTTTCATGCTCCTCATATTTTTGACAGCTTTTGAAGCTCTTCATATATTTCACACCTTTTCAGAGTCTTAAAGGTTTTGAACACCGCTTCATGCTCCTCCTTTTTTTCAGACCGTTTCATGCTCCTCATGTATTTCACACATTTTGAAGCTCTTCAAATTTTTCACACCTTTTCAGGCTCTTCATGTTTTTGAACGCCGCTTCATGCTCCTCTTCTTTTTCAGACCGTTTCATACTACTCATAATTTTGACACCTTTTGAAGCTCTTCATATATTTCACAACTTTTCAGTCTCTTCATGTTTATCAACACCACTTCATGCTCCTCCTGTTTTTCAGACCATTTCATGTTCATCTCATTTTTGACACCTGTTGAAGCTCTTCATATTTCTCACACCTTTTGAAGCTCGTCATTTATTACACTCCTTTACAGGCTCTTCACGTTTTTCAACACCGCTTCACCTCCTCCTATTTTTTAGACCGTTTCATGCTCCTCATATATTACACACCTTTTGAAGCTCTTCATATTTTTCACACCTTTTCAGGCTCTTCATGTTTTTGAACACCGCTTCTTGCTCCTCCTATATTTCAGACCGTTTCATGCTCCTCATATTTTAGACACCTTTTGAAGCTCTTCATATATTTCACATCTTTTCAGACTCTTCAAGTTTTTGAACACCGCTTCATGCTCCTACTTTTTTTCAGACCGTTTCATGCTCCTCATGTATTTCACACCTTTTGAAGCTCTTCAAATTTTTCACAACTTTTCAGGCTCTTCATGTTTTTGAACACCGCTTCATGCTCCTCCTATTTTTCAGACCTTTTCATGCTCCTCATATTTTTGACTCCTTTTGAAGCTCTTCATATTTTTCACACCTTTTCAGGCTCTTCGTCTTTTTCAACACCACTTCATGCTTCTGCTATTTTTCAGAACGTTTCAGGCTCCTCATATTTTTGACAGCTTTTGAATCTCTTCCTATTTTTCACACCTTTTCATGCTCTTCATATTTTTCAACACCGTGTCATGCTCCTCCTATTTTTCTGACGGTTTCATGCTCCTCATATTTTTCACACCTTTAAATCTCTTCATATTTTTCTCACATTTTAAGGCTCTTCATGTTTTTCAACACCGTGTCATGCTCCTCATATTTTTCAGACGGTTTCATGCTCCTCATAAATTTCACACCTTTAAAGCTCTTCATATTTTTCACACCTTTTAAGGCTCTTCATGTTTTTGAACACCACTACATGCTCCTCCTATTTTTCAGACCGTTTCATGCTCCTCATATTTTGGAAACCTTTTGAAGCTCTTCATATTTTTCACACCTTTTCAGGCTCTTCATGTTTTTGAACACCGCTTCATGCTCCTCCTATTTTTCAGACCGTTTCCTGCGCATCTCATTTTTGACACCTTTGAAAGCTCTTCATATTTTTCACACGTTTTCAGGCTCTTCATGTTTTTCAACGCCGCTTCATGCTCCTACTATTTTTCAGACCGTTTTATGCTCCTCGTATTTTTCACACCTTTTAAAGCTCTTCATTTTTTTCACACCTTTTCAAGCTCTCATGTTTTTGAACACAGCTTCATGCTCCTCCTATTTTTCAGACCGTTTCATGCTCCTCATGTATTTCACACCTTTTGAAGCTCTTCATATTTTTCAACCTTTTTAGGCTCTTCATGTTTTTCAACACGGTTTCATGCTCCTCCTATTTTTCAAACTGTGTCATGCTCATCTCATTTTTAACAACTTTTGAAGCTCTTCATATTTTTCACACCTTTTGAAGCTCTTCATATTTCTCAAACGTTTTCAGGCTCTTCATATTTTTCAACACCCCTTCTTGCTCATCCTATTTTTCAGACCGTTTCATGCTTCTCTCATTTCTGACACATTTTGAAGCTCTTCATATATTTCACACATTTTCAGGCTCTTCATGTTTTTCAACACCATTTCATGTTCCTCCTATTTTTCAGACCGTTTCATACTCATCTCGCTTTTGACACATTTTGAAGCTCTTCATATTTTCCACACCTTTTGAAGCTCTTCATATTTTTCAAACGTTTTCAGGCTCTTAATGTTTTTCAACACCGCTTCTTGCTCCTCCTATTTATCAGACCGTTTCATGCTCCTCATATTTTTGACACGTTTTGAAGCTCTTCATTTTTTTCACACCTTTTGAAGCTCTTCATATTTTTCACACCTTTTCAGGCTCTTCATGTTTATTACACCGCTTCATGCTGCTCCTATTTTTCAGACCGTTTCATGCTCCTCATATTTTTGACACCTTTTGAAGGTCTTCATATCTTTCACACGTTTTCAGGCTCTTCATGTTTTTTACACCGCTTCATGCTGCTCCTATTTTTCAGACCGTTTCATGCTCCTCCTATTTTTGACACCTTTTGAAGCTCTTGATATTTTTCACACCTTTTCAGGCTCTTCATGTTTTTGAACACCGTTTCATTCTCCTCCTATTTTTCAGACCGTTTCATGCTCCTCATATTTTTGACACCTTTTGAAGCTCTTCATATTTTTCACACCTTTTCAGGGTCTTCATGTTTTTCAACACTGCTTCATGCTCCTCCAATTTTCAGACCGTTTCATGCTCCTCATATTTTTGACACGATTTGAAGGTCTTCATATTTTTCACACATTTTTAGGGTCTTCATGTTTTTCTACACCGCTTCATGCTCCTCCTATTTTTGACACCTTTTGAAGCTGTTCATATATTGCACACCTTTTCAGGCGTTTCATGATTTTGAACACCGTTTTATGCTCCTCATATTTTGACAGGTTTTGATGCTCTTCATATTTTTCACAGCTTTTCAGGCTCTTCATGTTTTTCAACACCACTTCATGCTCCTCCTATTTTTCAGACCGTTTCCTGCTCTTCATATTTTTGACACATTTTCCAACTCTTCATATTTTTCACACCTTTTTAAGCTCTTCATGTTTTTCAACACTGCTTCATTTTCCTCCTATTTTTCAGACCGTTTCATGCTCCTCATATTTTTAACACCTTTTGAAGCTCTTCATATTTTTCACACATTTTCTTGCTTTCCATGTTTTTGAACACCGTTTCATGCTCCTCATATTTTTGACACCTTTGAAGCTCTTCATATTTTTCACACCTTTTCAGGCTCTTCATGTTTTTCAACACCGGTTCATGCTCCTCCCATTTTTCATATATTTTCATGCTCCTCATATTTTTGACAACTTTTGAAGCTCTTCATGTACTTCACACCTTTTCAGGCTCTTCATGTTTTTCAACACCGCTTCATGCTCCTCCTATTTTTCAGACCGTTTCATGCTCCTCATGTATTTCACACCTTTTGAAGCTCTTCATATTTTTCACACCTTTTCAGGCTCTCCATGTTTCTCAACACCGCTTCATTCTCCTGCTATTTTTCAGACCGTTTCACGCTCCTCATGTATTTCACACCTTTTGAAGCTCTTCATATTTTTCACACCTTTTCAGGCTCTCCATGTTTCTCAACACCGCTTCATGCTCCTCCTATTTTACTGACCGCTTCATGCTCCTCATATTTTTCACACCTTTTGAAACTCTTCATATTTTTCACACCTTTTCAGGCTCTTCATGTTTTTCAACACCACTTCATGCTCCTCCTATTTTTCAGACCGTTTTATGCTCCTCATGTACTTCACACCTTTTGAAGCTCTTCATATTTTTCACACCTTTTCAAGCTCTTCATGTTTTTGAACACGGTTTCATGCTCTTCCTGTTTTTCAGAGAGTTTCATGCTCCTCATATTTTTGACACCGTTTGAAACAGTTCATATTTTTCACACCTTTTCAGGCTTTTCATGTTTTTCAACACCGCTTCATGATCCTCCTATTTTTCTTAGCGTTTCATGCTCCTCATATTTTTGACAACTTTTGAATCTCTTCATATATTTCACACCTTTTCAGGCTCTTCATGTTTTGGAACACCGCTTCATGCTCCTCCTATTTTTCAGACCGTTTCATGCTCCTCATCTATTTCACAGCTTTTGAAGCTCTTCATATTTTTTAAACCTTTTGAAGCTCTTCATATTTTTCACACCTTTTCAGGCTCTTCATGTTTTTGAACACTGTTTCATGCTCCTCCTATTTTTCAGACCGTTTCATGCTCCTCATATTTTTGACACCTTTTGAAGCTCTTCATATATTTCACACCTTTTCTGGCTCTTCATGTTTTTCAACACCACTTCATGCTCCTCCTATTTTTCAGACCGTTTCATGCTCCTCATATTTTTGACACCTTTTGAAGCTCTTCATATATTTCCCACCTTTTCAGGCTCTTCATGTTTTTCAACAAAGCATCATGCTCCTCCTATTTTTCAGACCGTTTTATGCACCTCATATTTTTTCACACCTTTTGAAGCTCTTCATATTTTTCACACCTTTTCAGGCTGTTCATGTTTTTCAACACCGCTTCATGCTTCTCCTATTTTTCAGACCGTTTCATGCTCCTCATATTTTTCACCCCTTGAAGCTCTTCATAATTTTCACACCTTTTGAAGCTCTTCATATTTTTCACACCTTTTCAGGCTTTTCATGTTTTTCAACACCGCTTCATGCTCCTCCTATTTTTCTGACCTTTTCATACTCCTCATATTTTTGACACCTTTTGAAGCTCTTCATATTTTTCACAGTTTTTCATGCTCTTCATGTTTTTCAACACCGTTTCAGGCTCCTCCTATTTTTGACATCTTTTGAATCTCTTCGTATTTTTCACATCTTTTCAGGCTCTTCACGTTTTTGAACACCGTGTCTCTCTCATCTGATATTTTTGACACCTTTTGAAGCTCTTCATATATTTCACAACTTTTCAGGCTCTTCATGTTTTTCAACACTGCTTCATGCTCCTCCTACTTTTCAGACCATTTCATGCTCCTCATACTTTTGACAGGTTTTGAAGCTCTTCATATTTTTCACACCTTTTCAAGCTCTTCATGTTTTGAATACCGTTTCATGCTCCTCCTTTTTTTCAGAACGTTTCATGCTCCTCATATTTTTGACACCTGTTGAAGCTCTTCATATTTTTCACACCTTTTGAAGCTCTTCATATTTTTCACAGCTTTTCAGGCAGTTCATGTTTTTCAACACCGCTTCATGCTCCTCCTATTTTTCAGACCGTTTCATTCTCCTCATGTATTTCACACCTTTTGAGCTCTTCATATTTTTCACACCTTTTCAGGCTCTTCATGTTTTTGAACACCGTTTCATGCTCCTCCTATTTTTCAGTCCAGTTCATGCTCCTCATATTTTTGACACCATTTTGAAGCTCTTCATATTTTTCACACCTTTTCAGGCTCTTCATATTTTTCAAAAAAGCTTCATGCTCCTCCTATTTTTCATACATTTTTATGCTCCTCATATTTTTGACAACTTTTGAAGCTCTTCATGTACTGCACACCTTTTCAGGCTCTTCATGTTTTGGAACACCGCTTCATGCTCCTCCTATTTTTCAGACCGTTTCATGCTCCTCATGTATTTCACACCTTTTGAAGCTCTTCATATTTTTCACACCTTTTCAAGCTCTTCATGATTTTGAACACGGTTTCATGCTCTTCCTGTTTTTCAGAAAGTTTCATGCTCCTCATATTTTTGACACCTTTTGAAACACTTCATATTTTTCACACCTTTTCAGGCTTTTCATGTTTTTCAACACCGCTTCATGATCCTCCAATTTTTCAGAGCGTTTCATGCTCCTCATATTTTTGACAACTTTTGAATCTCTTCATATATTTCACACCTTTTCAGGCTCTTCATGTTTTGGAACACCGCTTCGTGCTCCTCCTATTTTTCAGACCGTTTCATGCTCCTCATCTATTTCACAGCTTTTGAAGCTCTTCATATTTTTTAAACCTTTTGAAGCTCTTCATATTTTTCACACCTTTTCAGGCTCTTCATGTTTTTGAACACTGTTTCATGCTCCTCCTATTTTTCAGACCGTTTCATGCTCCTCATATTTTTGACACCTTTTGAAGCTCCTCATATTTTTCACACCTTTTCCAGCTCTTCATGTTTTGAATACCGTTTCATGCTCCTCCTATTTTTCAGACCGTTTCATGCTCCTCATATTTTTGACACGTTTTGAGGATCTTCATATATTTCACACCTTTTCAGGCCCTTCATGTTTTTGAACACCGTTTTATGTTCCTCCTATTTTTCAGACCGTTTCATGCTTCTCATGTATTTCACATCTTTTGAAGCTGTCATATTTTTCACACCTTTTCAGGCTCTTCATGTTTTTGAACCCCGTCATGCTCCTCCTATTTTTCAGACCGTCTCATGCTCCTCATATTTTTGACACCTTTTGAAGCTCTTCATATTTTTCACACCTTTTAAGGCTTTCATGTTTTTCAACACCGCTTCATGGTCCTCCTATTTTTCAGACCGTTTCATGCGCCTCATATTTTTGACACCTTTTGAAGCTCTTCCTATTTTTCACACCTTTTCATGCTCTTTATGTTTTCAACACCGTTTCATGCTCCTCCTATTTTTCAGATCGTTTCATGCTCCTCATATTTTTCAAACCGTTTCATGCTCATCTCATTTTTGACACCTTCTGAAGCTCTTCATATTTTTCACACCTTTTGAATCTCTTCATATTTTTCACACCTTTCCAGGCTCTTCATGTTTTTGAACACCGTTTCATTCTCCTCCTATTTTTCAGACCGTTTCATACTCATCTCGCTTTTGACACATTTTGAAGCTCTTCATATTTTCCACACCTTTTGAAGCTCTTCATATTTTTCAAACGTTTTCAGGCTCTTAATGTTTTTCAACACCGCTTCTGGCTCCTCCTATTTATCAGACCGTTTCATGCTCCTCATATTTTTGACACGTTTTGAAGCTCTTCATTTTTTTCACACCTTTTGAAGCTCTTCATATTTTTCACACCTTTTCAGGCTCTTCATGTTTATTACACCGCTTCATGCTGCTCCTATTTTTCAGACCGTTTCATGCTCCTCATATTTTTGACACCTTTTGAAGGTCTTCATATCTTTCACACGTTTTCAGGCTCTTCATGTTTTTTACACCGCTTCATGCTGCTCCTATTTTTCAGAACGTTTCATGCTCCTCATATTTTTGACACCTTTTGAAGCTCTTCATATTTTTCACACCTTTTCAGGCTCTTCATGTTTTTGAACACCGTTTCATTCTCCTCCTATTTTTCAGACCGTTTCATGCTCCTCATATTTTTGACACCTTTTGAAGCTCTTCATATTTTTCACACCTTTTCAGGCTCTTCATGTTTTTCAACACCGCTTCATGCTCCTCCAATTTTCAGACCGTTTCATGCTCCTCATATTTTTGACACCTTTTGAAGCTCTTCATATTTTTCACACCTTTTCCGGGTCTTCATGTTTTTCAACACTGCTTCATGCTCCTCCAATTTTCAGCCCGATTCATGCTCCTCATATATTTGACACGATTTGAAGGTCTTCATATTTTTCACACCTTTTCAGGGTCTTCATGTTTTTCTACACCGCTTCATGCTCCTCCTATTTTTGACACCTTTTGAAGCTGTTCATATATTGCACAACTTTTCAGGCGTTTCATGATTTTGACCACCGTTTTATGCTCCTCATATTTTGACAGGTTTTGATGCTCTTCATATTTTTCACAGCTTTTCAGGCTCTTCATGTTTTTCAACACCACTTCATGCTCCTCCTATTTTTCAGACCGTTTCCTGCTCCTCATATTTTTGACACATTTTCCAACTCTTCATATTTTTCACACCTTTTCAGGCTCTTCATGTTTTTCAACACCGCTTCATTTTCCTCCTATTTTGCAGACCGTTTCATGCTCCTCATATTTTTGACACCTTTTGAAGCTCTTCATATTTTTCACACCGTTTCTTGCTTTCCATGTTTTTGAACACCGTTTCATGCTCCTCGTATTTTTGACACCTTTGAAGCTCTTCATATTTTTCACACCTTTTCAGGCTCTTCATATTTTTCAACACTGGTTCATGCTCCTCCTATTTTTCATACATTTTCATGCTCCTCATATTTTTGACAATTTTTGAAGCTCTTCATGTACTTCACACCTTTTCAGGCTCTTCATGTTTTTCAAGACCGCTTCATGCTCCTCCTATTTTTCAGACCGTTTAATCCTCCTCATCTTTTTGACAACTTTTGAAGCTCTTGATATTTTTCACACCTTTTCATTCTCTTCAGGTTTTTGAACACCGTTTCATGCTCCTCCTATTTTTCAGACCGTTTCATGCTCCTCATGTATTTCACACCTTTTGAAGCTCTTCATATTTTTCACAACTTTTCAGGCTCTCCATGTTTCTCAACACCACTTCATGCTCCTCCTATTTTTCAGACCGTTTCACGCTCCTCATGTATTTCACACCTTTTGAAGCTCTTCATATTTTTCACACCTTTTCAGGCTCTCCATGTTTCTCAACACCGCTTCATGCTCCTCCTATTTTACAGACCGCTTCATGCTCCTCATATTTTTCACACCTTTAGAAGCTCTTCATATTTTTCACACCTTTTCAGGCTCTTCATGTTTTTCAACACCACTTCATGCTCCTCCTATTTTTCAGACCGTTTCATGCTCCTCATGTATTTCACACCTTTTGAAGCTCTTCATATATTTCACACCTTTTCAGGCTCTTCATGTTTTAGAACACCGCTTCATGCTCCTCCTATTTTTCAGACCGTTTCATGCTCCTCATCTATTTCACAGCTTTTGAAGCTCTTCATATTTTTTAAACCTTTTGAAGCTCTTCATATTTTTCACACCTTTTCAGGCTCTTCATGTTTTTGAACACTGTTTCATGCTCCTCCTATTTTTCAGACCGTTTCATGCTCCTCATATTTTTGACAAGTTTTGAAGCTCTTCATATATTTCACACCTTTTCTGGCTCTTCATATTTTTCAACACCACTTCATGCTCCTCCTATATTTCAGACCGTTTCATGCTCCTCATATTTTTGACACCTTTTGAAGCTCTTCATATATTTCCCACCTTTTCAGGCTCTTCATGTTTTTCAACAAAGCATCATGCTCCTCCTATTTTTCAGACCGTTTCATGCTCCTTTGTATTTCACAAATTTTGAAGCTCTTCACATTTTTCACACCTTTTCAGGCTCTTCATGTTTTTGAACACCGCTTCATGCTCCTCCTATTTTACACACCGCTTCATGCTCCTCATATTTATCACACCTTTTGAAGCTCTTCATATTACTCACACCTTTTCAGGCTCTTCATGTTTTTCAACACCACTTCATGCTCCTCCTATTTTTCAGACCGTTTCATGCTCCTCATATTTTTGACACCTTTTGAAGCTCTTCATATTTTTCACACCTTTTCATTCTCTTCAGGTTTTTGAACAACGTTTCATGCTCCTCCTATTTTTCAGACCGTTTCATGCTCCTCCTTTATTTCAGCCGTTTCATGCTCCTCATATTTTTGGCACCTTTTGAAGTTCTTCATATTTTTCACAACTTTTCAGGTTCTTCATGTTTTTCAACACCGCTTTATGCTCCTCCTTTTTTTCAGACCGTTTCATGCTCCTCTTGTATTTCACAACTTTTGAAGCTCTTCACATTTTTCACACCTTTTCAGGCTCTTCATGTTTTTCAACAACGCTTCATGCTCCTCCTATTTTTCAGACCGTTTCATGCTCCTCATGTATTTCACACATTTTGAAGCTCTTTATATTTTTCACACGTTTTCAGGCTCCGCATGTTTTTGAACACGCTTTCTTGCTGCTCCTATTTTCCGACCGTTTCATGCTCCTCATATTTTTGACACCTTTTGAAGCTCTTCATATTTTTCACACCTTTTCAGGCTTTTCATGTTTTTCAACAACGCTTCTTGATCCTCCTACTTTTCTGAGCGTTTCATGCTCCTCTTATTTTTGAAACCTTTTGACGCTCCTCATATTTTTCACACCTTTTGAAGCTCTTCATATTTTTCACACCTTTTCAGGCTCTTCATGTATTTGAACACCGTTTCATACTCCTCCTATTTTTCAGACCGTTTCATGCTCCTCATATATTTGACACATTTTGAAGGTCTTCATGTTTTTCACACCTTTTCAGGCTCTTCATGTTTTTGAACACCGCTTCAAGCTCCTCCTGTTTTTCAAACCGTTTCATGTTCCTCATGTATTTCACACCTTTTGAAGCTCTTCATATTTTTCACACCTTTTCAAGCTCTTCATGTTTTGATTGCTGTTTCATGCTCCTCCTATTTTTCAGACCGTTTCATGCTCCTCATATTTTTGACACGTTTTAAGCTCCCCATATTTTTCACACCTTTTGAAACTCTTCACATTTTTCACACCTTTTCAGGCTCTTCATGTTTTTCAACACCGCTTCATGCTCCTCCTATTTTTCAGACCGTTTCATGCTCCTCATGTATTTCACACATTTTGAAGCTCTTTATATTTTTCACAACTTTTCAGGCTCTTCATGTTTTTGAACACCGCTTCTTGCTCCTCCTATATTTCAGACCGTTTCATGCTCCTCATATTTTAGACACCTTTTGAAGCTCTTCATATATTTCACATCTTTTCAGACTCTTCAAGTTTTTGAACACCGCTTCATGCTCCTACTTTTTTTCAGACCGTTTCATGCTCCTCATGTATTTCACACCTTTTGAAGCTCTTCAAATTTTTCACAACTTTTCAGGCTCTTCATGTTTTTGAACACCGCTTCATGCTCCTCCTATTTTTCAGACCTTTTCATGCTCCTCATATTTTTGACTCCTTTTGAAGCTCTTCATATTTTTCACACCTTTTCAGGCTCTTCGTCTTTTTCAACACCACTTCATGCTTCTGCTATTTTTCAGAACGTTTCAGGCTCCTCATATTTTTGACAGCTTTTGAATCTCTTCCTATTTTTCACACCTTTTCATGCTCTTCATATTTTTCAACACCGTGTCAGGCTCCTCCTATTTTTCTGACGGTTTCATGCTCCTCATATTTTTCACACCTTTAAATCTCTTCATATTTTTCTCACATTTTAAGGCTCTTCATGTTTTTCAACACCGTGTCATGCTCCTCATATTTCTCAGACGGTTTCATGCTCCTCATAATTTTCACACCTTTAAAGCTCTTCATATTTTTCACACCTTTTAAGGCTCTTCATGTTTTTGAACACCACTACATGCTCCTCCTATTTTTCAGACCGTTTCATGCTCCTCATATATTTGACACCTTTTGAAGCTCTTCATATTTTTCACACCTTTTCAGGCTCTTCATGTTTTTGACGACCACTTCTTGCTCCTCCTACTTTTCAGACCGTTTCATGCTCCTCATATTTTGGAAACCTTTTGAAGCTCTTCATATTTTTCACACCTTTTCAGGCTCTTCATGTTTTTGAACACCGCTTCATGCTCCTCCTATTTTTCAGACCGTTTCCTGCGCATCTCATTTTTGACACCTTTGAAAGCTCTTCATATTTTTCACACGTTTTCAGGCTCTTCATGTTTTTCAACGCCGCTTCATGCTCCTACTATTTTTCAGACCGTTTTATGCTCCTCGTATTTTTCACACCTTTTAAAGCTCTTCATTTTTTTCACACCTTTTCAAGCTCTCATGTTTTTGAACACAGCTTCATGCTCCTCCTATTTTTCAGACCGTTTCATGCTCCTCATGTATTTCACACCTTTTGAAGCTCTTCATATTTTTCAACCTTTTTAGGCTCTTCATGTTTTTGAACACGGTTTCATGCTCCTCCTATTTTTCAAACTGTGTCATGCTCATCTCATTTTTAACAACTTTTGAAGCTCTTCATATTTTTCACACCTTTTGAAGCTCTTCATATTTCTCAAACGTTTTCAGGCTCTTCATGTTTTTCAACACCCCTTCTTGCTCATCCTATTTTTCAGACCGTTTCATGCTTCTCTCATTTCTGACACATTTTGAAGCTCTTCATATATTTCACACATTTTCAGGCTCTTCATATTTTTCAACACAATTTCATGTTCCTCCTATTTTTCAGACCGTTTCATACTCATCTCGCTTTTGACACATTTTGAAGCTCTTCATATTTTCCACACCTTTTGAAGCTCTTCATATTTTTCAAACGTTTTCAGGCTCTTAATGTTTTTCAACACCGCTTCTTGCTCCTCCTATTTATCAGACCGTTTCATGCTCCTCATATTTTTGACACGTTTTGAAGCTCTTCATTTTTTTCACACCTTTTGAAGCTCTTCATATTTTTCACACCTTTTCAGGCTCTTCATGTTTATTACACCGCTTCATGCTGCTCCTATTTTTCAGACCGTTTCATGCTCCTCATATTTTTGACACCTTTTGAAGGTCTTCATATCTTTCACACGTTTTCAGGCTCTTCATGTTTTTTACACCGCTTCATGCTGCTCCTATTTTTCAGACCGTTTCATGCTCCTCCTATTTTTGACACCTTTTGAAGCTCTTCATATTTTTCACACCTTTTCAGGCTCTTCATGTTTTTGAACACCGTTTCATTCTCCTCCTATTTTTCAGACCGTTTCATGCTCCTCATATTTTTGACACCTTTTGAAGCTCTTCATATTTTTCACACCTTTTCAGGGTCTTCATGTTTTTCAACACTGCTTCCTTCCCCTCAATTTTCAGACCGTTTCATGCTCCTCATATTTTTGACACGATTTGAAGGTCTTCATATTTTTCACACATTTTTAGGGTCTTCATTTTTTCTACACCGCTTCATGCTCCTCCTATTTTTGACACCTTTTGAAGCTGTTCATATATTGCACACCTTTTCAGGCGTTTCATGATTTTGAACACCGTTTTATGCTCCTCATATTTTGACAGGTTTTGATGCTCTTCATATTTTTCACAGCTTTTCAGGCTCTTCATGTTTTTCAACACCACTTCATGCTCCTCCTATTTTTCAGACCGTTTCCTGCTCTTCATATTTTTGACACATTTTCCAACTCTTCATATTTTTCACACCTTTTTAAGCTCTTCATGTTTTTCAACACTGCTTCATTTTCCTCCTATTTTTCAGACCGTTTCTTGCTCCTCATATTTTTGACACCTTTTGAAGCTCTTCATATTTTTCACACATTTTCTTGCTTTCCATGTTTTTGAACACCGTTTCATGCTCCTCATATTTTTGACACCTTTGAAGCTCTTCATATTTTTCACACCTTTTCAGGCTCTTCATGTTTTTCAACACCGGTTCATGCTCCTCCCATTTTTCATACATTTTCATGCTCCTCATATTTTTGACAACTTTTGAAGCTCTTCATGTACTTCACACCTTTTCAGGCTCTTCATGTTTTTCAACACCGCTTCATGCTCCTCCTATTTTTCAGACCGTTTAATCTTCCTCATCTTTTTGACAACTTTTGAAGCTCTTCATATTTTTCACACCTTTTCATTCTCTTCAGGTTTTTGAACACCGTTTCATGCTCCTCCTATTTTTCAGACCGTTTCATGCTCCTCATGTATTTCACACCTTTTGAAGCTCTTCATATTTTTCACACCTTTTCAGGCTCTCCATGTTTCTCAACACCGCTTCATTCTCCTGCTATTTTTCAGACCGTTTCACGCTCCTCATGTATTTCACACCTTTTGAAGCTCTTCATATTTTTCACACCTTTTCAGGCTCTCCATGTTTCTCAACACCGCTTCATGCTCCTCCTATTTTACTGACCGCTTCATGCTCCTCATATTTTTCACACCTTTTGAAACTCTTCATATTTTTCACACCTTTTCAGGCTCTTCATGTTTTTCAACACCACTTCATGCTCCTCCTATTTTTCAGACCGTTTTATGCTCCTCATGTACTTCACACCTTTTGAAGCTCTTCGTATTTTTCACACCTTTTCAAGCTCTTCATGTTTTTGAACACGGTTTCATGCTCTTCCTGTTTTTCAGAGAGTTTCATGCTCCTCATATTTTTGACACCGTTTGAAACACTTCATATTTTTCACACCTTTTCAGGCTTTTCATGTTTTTCAACACCGCTTCATGATCCTCCTATTTTTCTTAGCGTTTCATGCTCCTCATATTTTTGACAATTTTGAATCTCTTCATATATTTCACACCTTTTCAGGCTCTTCATGTTTTGAAACACCGCTTCATGCTCCTCCTATTTTTCAGACCGTTTCATGCTCCTCATCTATTTCACAGCTTTTGAAGCCCTTCATATTTTTTAAACCTTTTGAAGCTCTTCATATTTTTCACACCTTTTCAGGCTCTTCATGTTTTTGAACACTGTTTCATGCTCCTCCTATTTTTCAGACCGTTTCATGCTCCTCATATTTTTGACACCATTTGAAGCTCTTCATATTTTTCACACCTTTTCAGGCTCTTCATGTTTTTGAACACTGTTTCATGCTCCTTCTATTTATCAGACCGTTTCATGCTTCTCATATTTTTGACACCTTTTGAAGCTCTTCATATTTTTCACACCTTTTCTTGCTTTCCATGTTTTTGAACACCGTTTCATGCTCCTCGTATTTTTGACACCTTTGAATCTCTTCATATTTTTCACACCTTTTCAGGCTCTTCATATTTTTCAACACTGGTTCATGCTCCTCCTATTTTTCATAGATTTTCATGCTCCTCATATTTTTGACAATTTTTGAAGCTCTTCATGTACTTCACACCTTTTCAGGCTCTTCATGTTTTTCAAGACCGCTTCATGCTCCTCCTATTTTTCAGACCGTTTAATCCTCCTCATCTTTTTGACAACTTTTGAAGCTCTTGATATTTTTCACACCTTTTCATTCTCTTCAGGTTTTTGAACACCGTTTCATGCTCCTCCTATTTTTCAGACCGTTTCATGCTCCTCATGTATTTCACACCTTTTGAAGCTCTTCATATTTTTCACAACTTTTCAGGCTCTCCATGTTTCTCAACACCACTTCATGCTCCTCCTATTTTTCAGACCGTTTCACGCTCCTCATGTATTTCACACCTTTTGAAGCTCTTCATATTTTTCACACCTTTTCAGGCTCTCCATGTTTCTCAACACCGCTTCATGCTCCTCCTATTTTACAGACCGCTTCAAGCTCCTCATATTTTTCACACCTTTAGAAGCTCTTCATATTTTTCACACCTTTTCAGGCTCTTCATGTTTTTCAACACCACTTCATGCTCCTCCTATTTTTCAGACCGTTTCATGCTCCTCATGTATTTCACACCTTTTGAAGCTCTTCATATATTTCACACCTTTTCAGGCTCTTCATGTTTTAGAACACCGCTTCATGCTCCTCCTATTTTTCAGACCGTTTCATGCTCCTCATCTATTTCACAGCTTTTGAAGCTCTTCATATTTTTTAAACCTTTTGAAGCTCTTCATATTTTTCACACCTTTTCAGGCTCTTCATGTTTTTGAACACTGTTTCATGCTCCTCCTATTTTTCAGACCGTTTCATGCTCCTCATATTTTTGACAACTTTTGAAGCTCTTCATATATTTCACACCTTTTCTGGCTCTTCATATTTTTCAACACCACTTCATGCTCCTCCTATATTTCAGACCGTTTCATGCTCCTCATATTTTTGACACCTTTTGAAGCTCTTCATATATTTCCCACCTTTTCAGGCTCTTCATGTTTTTCAACAAAGCATCATGCTCCTCCTATTTTTCAGACCGTTTCATGCTCCTTTGTATTTCACAACTTTTGAAGCTCTTCACATTTTTCACACCTTTTCAGGCTCTTCATGTTTTTGAACACCACTTCATGCTCCTCCTATTTTACACTCCGCTTCATGCTCCTCATATTTATCACACCTTTTGAAGCTCTTCATATTACTCACACCTTTTCAGGCTCTTCATGTTTTTCAACACCACTTCATGCTCCTCCTATTTTTCAGACCGTTTCATGCTCCTCATATTTTTGACACCTTTTGAAGCTCTTCATATTTTTCACACCTTTTCATTCTCTTCAGGTTTTTGAACAACGTTTCATGCTCCTCCTATTTTTCAGACCGTTTCATGCTCCTCCTTTATTTCAGCCGTTTCATGCTCCTCATATTTTTGGCACCTTTTGAAGTTCTTCATATTTTTCACAACTTTTCAGGTTCTTCATGTTTTTCAACACCGCTTTATGCTCCTCCTTTTTTTCAGACCGTTTCATGCTCCTCTTGTATTTCACAACTTTTGAAGCTCTTCACATTTTTCACACCTTTTCAGGCTCTTCATGTTTTTCAACACCGCTTCATGCTCCTCCTATTTTTCAGACCGTTTCATGCTCCTCATGTATTTCACACATTTTGAAGCTCTTTATATTTTTCACACGTTTTCAGGCTCCGCATGTTTTTGAACACGCTTTCTTGCTGCTCCTATTTTCCGACCGTTTCATGCTCCTCATATTTTTGACACCTTTTGAAGCTCTTCATATTTTTCACACCTTTTCAGGCTTTTCATGTTTTTCAACATCGCTTCTTGATCCTCCTACTTTTCTGAGCGTTTCATGCTCCTCTTATTTTTGAAACCTTTTGACGCTCCTCATATTTTTCACACCTTTTGAAGCTCTTCATATTTTTCACACCTTTTCAGGCTCTTCATGTATTTGAACACCGTTTCATACTCCACCTATTTTTCAGACCGTTTCATGCTCCTCATTTATTTGACACATTTTGAAGGTCTTCATGTTTTTCACACCTTTTCAGGCTCTTCATGTTTTTGAACACCGCTTCAAGCTCCTCCTGTTTTTCAAACCGTTTCATGTTCCTCATGTATTTCACACCTTTTGAAGCTCTTCATATTTTTCACACCTTTTCAAGCTCTTCATGTTTTGAATGCTGTTTCATGCTCCTCCTATTTTTCAGACCGTTTCATGCTCCTCATATTTTTGACACGTTTTAAGCTCCCCATATTTTTCACACCTTTTGAAACTCTTCATATATTTCACACTTTTTCAAGCGCTTCATGTTTTTCAACTCCACTCCATGCTCTTCCTATTTTTCAGACCTTTTGATGCTCATCTCATTTTTGACACCTTTTGAAGCTCTTCATATTTTTCACACCTTTTGAATCTCTTCATATTTTTCACACCTTTTGAAGCTCTTCATATTTTTCACAGCTTTTCAGGCTCTTCATGTTTTTGAACACCGCTTCATGCTCCTCCTATTTTTCAGACCGTTTCATGCTCCTCATGTATTTCACACCTTTTGAAGCTCTTTATATTTTTCACACCTTTTCAGGCTCTTCATGTTTTTCAACACCGCTTCATGCTCCTCCTGTTTTTCAGACCATTTCATGCTCCTTTTATTTTTGACACCTTTTGAAGCTCTTCATATTTTTCACACCTTTTCAGGTTCTTCATGTTTTTCAACACCGCTTCATGCTCCTCCTATTTTTCAGACCTTTTCATCCTCTTCATCTGTTTGACACCTTTTGAAGCTCTTCATATATTTCACACTTTTTCAGGCTCTTCATGTTTTTCAACACCAGTTCATGCTCCTCCTATTTTTCAGACCGTTTCATGGTCCCCATATTTTTGACACCTTTTGAAGCTCTTCATATTTTTCACATCATTTCTGTCTCTTCATGTTTTTCAACACCGCTTCATGCTCCTCCAATTTTTCAGAACGTTTCATGCTCCTCATATTTTTCACACTTTTTGAAGCTCTTCATATATTTCACACCTTTTCAGTCTCTTCATGTTTTTCACACCTTTTCGGGCATTTCATGTTTTTCGACAATGATTCATGCTCCTCCTATTTTTCACACCGTTTCATGCTCCTCGTATTTTTGACACCTTTTAAAACTCTTCCTATTTTTCACACCTTTTCATGCTCTTCATATTATTCAACACCTCTTCATGCTCCTCCTATTTTTCAGACCTTTTAATTCTCCTCATATTCTCCACACATTTTGAAGCTCTTCATATATTTCACATGTTTTCAGGCTCCTCATGTTTTAGAGCACCGCTTCATGCTCCTCATATTTTCAGACCGTTTCATGCTCCTCATATATTTGACACCTTTGTAGCTCTTCATATTTTTCACACCTTTTCAGGCTCTTCAGGTTTTTCAGCACCGCTTCTTGCTCTTCCTATTTTTCAGACCGTTTCGTGCTCCTCATATATTTGACACCTTTGGAAGCTCTTCATATTTTTACCTCTTTTCAGGCTCTTCATATTTTTGAACACGGCTTCATGCTCCTCCTATTTTTCAGACCGTTTCATGCTCCTCATATTTTTCACACCTATTGAAGCTCTTCATATTTTTCACACCTTTTCAGGCTGTTCATATTTTTGAACACCACTTCATGCTCCTACTATTTTTCAGAGAGTTTCATGCTCCTCATGTATTTCACACCTTTTGAAGCTCTTCATATATTTCACAACTTTTCAGGCTCTTCATGTGTTTCAACACCGCTTCAGGCTCGTCCTATTTTTCAGAACTTTTCATGCTCCTCATATTTTTGACACCTTTTGAAGCTCTTCATATTTCTCACACATTTTCAGGCTCTTCATGTTTTTCAACACCGCTTCATGCTCCTCCTCTTTTTCAGACCGTTTCATGCTCCTCATATTTTTGACAACTTTTGAAGCTCCTCATATTTTTTACACCTTTTGAAGCTCTTCATATTTTTCACACCTTTTCAGGCTCTTCATGTTTCTCAACTGCGCTTCATGCACCTCCTAGTTTTCAGACTGTTTCATGCTCATCTCATTTTTGACACCTTTTGAAGCTCTTCATATTTTTGACACCTTTTGAAGCTCTTCATATTTTTCACAACTTCTCATGCTCTTCATGTTTTTGAACACCGTTTCATGATCCTCCTCTTTTTCAGAACGTTTCATGCTCCTCATATTTTTGACACCTTTTAAAATTCTTCATATTTTTCACACCTTTTAAGGCTCTTCATGTTTTTGAACACTGCTTCATGCTCCTCCTATTTTTCAGACCGTTTCATGCTACTCATATACTTGACAGCTTTTAAAGCTCTTTATATTTTTCACACCTTTTCAGACTCTTCATGTATTTGATCAGCGTTTCATGCTCCTTTATATTTCAGACCGTTTCATGCTCCTCATATTTTTGTCACCTTTTGAAGCTCTTCATATTTTTCAAACCTTTTCAGGCTCTTCATGTTTTTGAACACCGCTTCATGTTCCTCCTATTTTTCAGACCGTTTCATGCTCCTCATATTTTTGACACCTTTGGAAGCTCTTCGTATTTTTCACACCTTTTCATGCTCTTTATGTTTTCAACACCGTTTCATGCTCCTCCTATTTTTCAGATCGTTTCATGCTCCTCCTATTTTTCAAACCGTTTCATGCTCATCTCATTTTTGACACCTTCTGAAGCTCTTCATATTTTTCACACCATTTGAATCTCTTCATATTTTTCAAACCTTTTGAAGCTCTTCATATTATTCACACGTTTTCAGTCTCTTCATGTTTTTCAACACCGCTTCATGCTCCTCCTATTTTTCAGACAGTTTCATGCTCCTCATATTTTTGACACATTTTGAGGCTCTTCATATAATTCACACCTTTTCAGGCCCTTCATATTTTGAACACCGTTTCATGCTCCTCGTATTTTTCAGACCGTTTCATGCTCCTCATATTTTTGACACCTTTTGAAGGTCTTCATATTTTTCACACCTTTTCAGGCTCTTCATGTTTTTCAACACCAGTTCATGCTCCTCCTATTTTTCAGACCGTTTCATGGTCCCCATATTTTTGACACCTTTTGAAGCTCTTCATATTTTTCACATCATTTCTGTCTCTTCATGTTTTTCAACACCGCTTCTTGCTCCTCCTATTTCTCAGACCGTTTCATCCTCGTCATATTTTTGACACCTTTTGATGCTCTTCATATTTTTCACACCTTTTGAAGCTCTTCATATTTTTCACACCGTTTCAGGCTCTTCATGATTTTCAACACCGCTTCATGCTCCTCCGATTTTTCAGACCGTTTCATGCTCATCTCATTTTTGACACCTTTTGAAGCTCTTCATATTTTTGACACCTTTTGAAGCTCTTCATATTTTTCACAACTTCTCATGCTCTTCATGTTTTTGAACACCGTTTCATGATCCTCCTCTTTTTCAGAACGTTTCATGCTCCTCATATTTTTGACACCTTTTAAACTTCTTCATATTTTTCACACCTTTTCAAGCTCTTCAAGATTTTCAACAACGCTTCGTGCTCCTCCTTTTTTTCAGACCGTTTCATGCTCATCTCATTTTTGACAGCTTTTGAAGCTCTTCATATTTTTCACACCTTTTGAAGCTCTTCATATTTCTCAAACGTTTTCAGGCTCTTCATGTTTTTCAACACCCCTTCTTGCTCATCCTATTTTTCAGACCGTTTCATGCTTCTCTCATTTCTGACACATTTTGAAGCTCTTCATATATTTCACACATTTTCAGGCTCTTCATATTTTTCAACACAATTTCATGTTCCTCCTATTTTTCAGACCGTTTCATACTCATCTCGCTTTTGACACATTTTGAAGCTCTTCATATTTTCCACACCTTTTGAAGCTCTTCATATTTTTCAAACGTTTTCAGGCTCTTAATGTTTTTCAACACCGCTTCTTGCTCCTCCTATTTATCAGACCGTTTCATGCTCCTCATATTTTTGACACGTTTTGAAGCTCTTCATTTTTTTCACACCTTTTGAAGCTCTTCATATTTTTCACACCTTTTCAGGCTCTTCATGTTTATTACACCGCTTCATGCTGCTCCTATTTTTCAGACCGTTTCATGCTCCTCATATTTTTGACACCTTTTGAAGGTCTTCATATCTTTCACACGTTTTCAGGCTCTTCATGTTTTTTACACCGCTTCATGCTGCTCCTATTTTTCAGACCGTTTCATGCTCCTCCTATTTTTGACACCTTTTGAAGCTCTTCATATTTTTCACACCTTTTCAGGCTCTTCATGTTTTTGAACACCGTTTCATTCTCCTCCTATTTTTCAGACCGTTTCATGCTCCTCATATTTTTGACACCTTTTGAAGCTCTTCATATTTTTCACACCTTTTCAGGGTCTTCATGTTTTTCAACACTGCTTCCTTCCCCTCAATTTTCAGACCGTTTCATGCTCCTCATATTTTTGACACGATTTGAAGGTCTTCATATTTTTCACACATTTTTAGGGTCTTCATTTTTTCTACACCGCTTCATGCTCCTC
>NW_026871061.1:0-59215 GCF_033118175.1 Dama dama
GGCAGAACCACATGCACACGTCTGTTCCTGCCCCCTCTACCGGCAGAGAGCTGGGGGGAGCCAGAGTCTGTCAGGCAGCTGCTGGGCTGGCCGCCTGTGTGGGAAGGGGCAGAGCCGACCTAGGGGCAAGTTGGGCCTCTTGCTCTCCCTGCTGCCCTGAGGCTGCTGGGCCAAAGAGGTCTTGGGCATCCAGCCCCTTGCTGGTCCCTTCCCTCTGACGAGGCCCTCTGAGCTCCAGCACCTTGCAGTGTGGAGACAGCCCCTGCCAGCAACCTCCTCTCCAAGGAGGCCTCAACCGAGGCCTAGGCCCAGGGGAAAGGCACCAGCGGGGATGAGCCAGTGGAGGCGCACGGGCATGTCTGGACCCAGTCCCCGCAGCCTGCCCCTTGGTGGGGCAGTACCCCCGGAGGCCAAGAAGGTCGGGGCAAGGCTGGCCAGGGGCAGGGGCCCTGCTGGGTCCTGCCCCTGGCCTGTGGGGCCTCTGAGCACAACCGGCCCTCTCCCACTGGAAGACCTCCCCGGCTGCCTCCAAAGGCCGGTTTGCCAACACTCCCGCCCGCTGTTCCCGCCAGGCACGCACAATGCTTCCAAGCCCGGGAGAAAAGCGCTTCGGGGTGTTGCTCTCTCCGGGCCCTTGCCCATGAGCCTGGGGTCCAGGCAGTGTGTCCACACTCCCAGACCAAGGCAGAACCACATGCACACGTCTGTTCCTGACCCCTGCACC
Source organism: Dama dama (assembly GCF_033118175.1). Lineage (NCBI taxonomy): Eukaryota > Metazoa > Chordata > Mammalia > Artiodactyla > Cervidae > Dama > Dama dama. The sequence continues at coordinate 725 of NW_026871061.1, forward strand.
GGCAGAGCGCTCGGGGGAGCCACAGTCTGTCAGGCAGCTGCTGGGTTGGCTGCCTGTGTGGGAAGGGGCAGAGCCGACCTAGGGGAAGTTGGGCCTCTTCCTCTCCCTGCTGCCCTGAGGCTGCTGGGCCAAAGAGGTCTTGGGTATCCAGCCCCTTGCTGGTCCCTTCCCGCTGCCGAGGCCCTCTGAGCTCCAGCACCTTGCAGTGTGGAGACAGCCCCTGCCAGCAACCTCCTCTCCAAGGAGGCCTCAACCGAGGCCTAGGCCCAGGGGAAAGGCACCAGCGGGGATGAGCCTGGGGAGGCGCCCGGGCATGTCTGGACCCAGTCCCCGCAGCCTGCCCCTTGGTGGGGTAGTAACGCCGGAGGCCAGGAGGGTCTGGGCAAGGCTGCCAGGGGCAGGGACACTGCTGGGTCCTGCCCCTTGCCTCTGGGGCGTCTGAGCACAACCGGCACTCTCCCGCTGGAAGACCTCCCTGGCTGCCTCCAAAGGCCGGTTTGCAAGCACTCCCGCCCGCTGTTCCCGCCAGGCACGCCCAATGCTACCAAGCCCGGGAGAAAAGCGCTTCGGGGTGGTGCTCTCTCCGGGCCCTTGCCCCTGAGCCTGGGGGCCAGGCAGGGGGAACACACTCCCAGGCCAAGGCAGAACGACATGCACACGTCTGTTCCTGCCCCCTACACCGGCAGAGAGCTCGGGGGAGCCAGAGACTGCCAGGCTGCTGCTGGGCTGGCTGCCTGTCTGGGATGGGGCAGAGCCGACCTAGGGGCAAGTTGGGCCTCTTGCTCTCCCTGCTGCCCTGAGGCTGCTGGGCCAAAGACGTCTTGGGCATCCAGCCCCTTACTGGTCTCTTCCCTCTGACGAGGCCCTCTGAGCTCCAGCACCTTGCACTGTGGAGACAGCCCCTGCCAGCAACCTCCTCTCCAAGGAGGCCTCAAGGGAGGCCTAGGCCCAGGGGAAAGGCACCAGCGGTGATGAGCCAGGGAAGGCGCCCGAGCATGTCTGGACCCAGTCCCCGCAGCCTGCCCCTTGGTGGGGCAGTACCCCCGGAGGCCAGGAAGGTCTGGGCAAGGCTGGCCAGGGGCAGGGGCCCTGCTGGGTCCTGCCCCTGGCCTGTGGGGCCTCTGAGCACAACCGGCCCTCTCCCACTGGAAGACCTCCCCGGCTGCCTCCAAAGGCCGGATGCAAGCGCTCCCGCCCACTGTTCCCAGCAGGCGTGCACAATGCTCCCAAGCCCGGGAGAAAAGCGCTTCAGGGTGGTGCTCTCTCTGGGCCCTTGCCCCTGAGCCTGGGGGCAAGGCAGGGTGTCCACAGTCCCAGGCCAAGGCAGAACCACATGCACACGTCTGATCTGCCCCCTGCACCGGCAGAGAGCTCGGGGGAGCCAGAGTCTGTCAGGCAGCTGCTGGGCTGGCCGCCTGTGTCGGAAGGGGCAGAGCCGACCTAGGGGCAAGATGGGCCTCTTGCTCTCCCTGCTGCCCTGAGGCTGCTGGGCCAAAGAGGTCTTGGCCATCCAGCCCCTTGCTGGTCCCTTCCCTCTGACGAGGCCCTCTGAGCTCCAGCACCTTGCAGTGTGGAGACAGCCCCTGCCAGCAACCTCCTCTCCAAGGAGGCCTCAACCGAGGCCTAGGCCCAGGGGAAAGGCACCAGCGGGGATGAGCCTGGGGAGGCGCCCGGGCATGACTGGACCCAGTCCCCGCAGCCTGCCCCTTGGTGGGGCAGTACCCCCGGAGGCCAGGAAGGTCTGGGCAAGGCTGGCCAGGGGCAGGGGCCCTGCTGGGTCCTGCCCCTGGCCTGTGGGGCCTCTGAGCACAACCGGCCCTCTCCCACTGGAAGACCTCCCCGGCTGCCTCCAAAGGCCGGTTTGCCAACACTCCCGCCCGCTGTTCTCGCCAGGCACGCACAATTCTCCCAAGCCCGGGAGAAAAGCGCTTCGGTGTGTTGCTCTCTCCGGGCCCTTGCCCCTGAGTGTGGGGGCCAGGCAGTGGTTCCACACTCCCAGACCAAGGCAGAACCACATGCACACGTCTGATCTGCCCCCTGCACCGGCAGAGAGCTCGGGGGAGCCAGAGTCTCTCAGGCAGGTGCTGGGCTGGCCGCCTGTGTGGGAAGGGGCAGAGCCGACCTAGGGTCAAGTTGGGCCTCTTGCTCTCCCTGCTGCCCTGAGGCTGTTGGGCCAAAGACGTCTTGGGCATCCAGCCCCTTACTGGTCCCTTCCCTCTGACGAGGCCCTCTGAGCTCCAGCACCTTGCAGTGTGGAGACAGCCCCTGCCAGCAATCTCCTCTCCAAGGAGGCCTCAACCGAGGCCTAGGCCCAGGGGAAAGGCACCAGCGGGGTTGAGCCAGGGGAGGCGCCCGGGCATGTCTGGACCCTGTCCCCGCAGCCTGCCCCTTGGTGGGGCAGTACCCCCGGAGGCCAGGAAGGTCTGGGCAAGGCTGGCCAGGGGCAGGGGCCCTGCTGGGTCCTGCCCCTGGCCTGTGGGGCCTCTGAGCACAACCGGCCCTCTCCCACTGGAAGACCTCCCCGGCTGCCTCCAAAGGCCGGTTTGCAAGCACTCCCGCCCACTGTTCCCGCCAGGCGCGCACAATGCTCCCAAGCCCGGGAGAAAAGCGCTTCGGGGTGGTGGTCTCTCCGGGCCCTTGCCCCTGAGCCTGGGGGCCAGGCAGGGGATCCACAGTCCCAGGCCAAGGCACAACAACATGCACACGTCTGTTCCTGCCCCCTCCACCGGCAGAGAGCTGGGGGGAGCCAGAGTCTGTCAGGCAGCTGCTGGGCTGGCCGCCTGTGTGGGAAGGGGCAGAGCCGACCTAGGGGCAAGTTGTGCCTCTTGCTCTCCCTGCTGCCCTGAGGCTGCTGGGCCAAAGAGGTCTTGGGCATCCAGCCCCTTGCTGGTCCCTTCCCTCTGACGAGGCCCTCTGAGCTCCAGCACCTTGCAGTGTGGAGACAGCCCCTGCCAGCAACCTCCTCTCCAAGGAGGCCTCAACCGAGGCCTAGGCCCAGGGGAAAGGCACCAGCGGGGATGAGCCAGTGGAGGCGCACGGGCATATCAGGACCCAGTCCCCGCAGCCTGCCCCTTGGTGGGGCAGTACCCCCGGAGGCCAGGAAGGTCTGGGCAAGGCTGGCCAGGGGCAGGGTCCCTGCTGGGTCCTGCTCCTGGCCTGTGGGGCCTCTGAGCACAACGGCCCTCTCCCACTGGAAGACCTCCCCGGCTGCCTCCAAAGGCGGGTTTGCCAACACTCCCGCCCGCTGTTCCCGCCAGGCACGCACAACGCTCCCAAGGCCAGGAGAAAAGCGCTTCGGTGTGGTGCTCTCTCCGGGCCCTTGCCCCTGAGCCTGGGGGCAAGGCAGGGGGAACACACTCCCAGGCCAAGGCAGAACCACATGCCCACGTCTGTTCCTGTCCCCTGCACCGGCAGAGAGCTTGGGGGAGCCAGAGTCTGTCAGGCAGCTGCTGGGTTGGCCGCCTGTGTGGGAAGGGGCAGAGCCGCCCTAGGGGCAAGTTGGGCCTCTTGCTCTCCCTGCTGCCCTGAGGCTGCTGGGCCAAAGACGTCTTGGGCATCCAGCCCCTTACTGGTCCCTTCCCTCTGACGAGGCCCTCTGAGCTCCAGCACCTTGCAGTGTGGAGACAGCCCCTGCCAGCAACCTCCTCTCCAAGGAGGCCTCAACCGAGGCCTAGGCCCAGGGGAAAGGCACCAGCGGGGATGAGCCAGTGGAGGCGCCCGAGCATGTCTGGACCCAGTCCCCGCAGCCTGCCCCTTGGTGGGGCAGTACCCCCGGAGGCCAGGAAGGTCTGGGTAAGGCTGGCCAGGGGCAGGGGCCCTGCAGGGTCCTGCCCCTGGCCTGTGGGGCCTCTGAGCACAACCGGCCCTCTCCCACTGGAAGACCTCCCCGGCTGCCTCCAAAGGCCGGTTTGCAAGCGCTCCCGGCCACTGTTACCAGCAGGCGGGCACAATGCTCCTAAGCCCGGAAGAAAAGCGCTTCAGGGTGGTGCCCTCTCTGGGCCCTTGCCCCTGAGCCTGGGGGCAAGGCAGGGTGTCCACACTCCCAGGCCAAGGCAGATCCACATGCACACGTCTGACCTGCCCCCTGCACCGGCAGAGAGCTCGGGCGAGCCAGAGTCTGTCAGGCAGCTGCTGGGCTGGCCGCCTGTGTGGGAAGTGGCAGAGCCGACCTAGGGGCAAGTTGGGCCTCTTGCTCTCCCTGCTGCCCTGAGGCTGCTGGGCCAAAGAGGTCTTGGGCATCCAGCCCCTTGCTGGTCCCTTCCCTCTGACGAGGCCCTCTGAGCTCCAGCACCTTGCAGTGTGGAGACAGCCCCTGCCAGCAACCTCCTCTCCAAGGAGGCCTCAACCGAGGCCTAGGCCCAGGGGAAAGGCACCAGCGGGGATGAGCCTGGGGAGGCGCCCGGGCATGTCTGGACCCAGTCCCCGCAGCCTGCCCCTTGGTGGGGCAGTACCCCCGGAGGCCAGGAAGGTCTAGGCAAGGCTGCCAGGGGCAGGGACACTGCTGGGTCCTGCCCCTGGCCTGTGGGGCGTCTGAGCACAACCAGCACCCTCCCGCTGGAAGACCTCCCCGTCTGCCTCCAAAGGCCTGTTTGCAAGCACTCCCACCCGTTGTTCCCGCCAGGCACGCACAATGCTCCCAAGCCCGGGAGAAAAGTGCTTCGGGGTGGTGCTCTCTCCGGGCCCTTGCCCCTGAACCTGGGGGCCAGTCAGTTGGTCCACACTCGGAGACCAAGGCAGAACCACATGCACACGTCTGTTCCTGACCCCTGCACCGGCAGAGAGCTCGGGGGAGCCAGAGTCTGTCAGGCAGCTGCTGGGCTGGCCGCCTGTGTGGGAAGGGGCAGAGCCGACCTAGGGGCAAGTTGGGCCTCTTCCTCTCCCTGCTGCCCTGAGGCTGCTGGGCCAAAGAGGTCTTGGGCATCCAGCCCCTTGCTGGTCCCTTCCCTCTGATGAGGCCCTCTGAGCTCCAGCACCTTGCAGTGTGGAGACAGCCCCTGCCAGCAACATCCTCTCCAAGGAGGCCTCAACCGAGGCCTAGGCCTAGGGGAAAGGCACCAGCGGGGATGAGCCTGGGGAGGCGCCCGGGGATGTCTGGACCCAGTCCCCGCAGCCTGCCCCTTGGTGGGGCAGTACCCCCGGAAGCCAGGAAGGTCTCGGCAAGGCTGCCAGGGGCAGGGACACTGCTGGGTCCTGCCCCTGGCCTGTTGGGCGTCTGAACACAACCGGCAGTCTCCCGCTGGAAGACCTCCCCGTCTGCCTCCAAAAGACGGTTTGCAAGCACTCCCACCCGCTGTTCCCCCAGGCACGCACAATGCTCCCAAGCCCGGGAGAAAAGCGCTTCGGGGTGGTGCTCTCTCCGGGCCCTTGCCCCTGAGCCTGGGGCCAGGCAGGGGGAACACACTCCCAGGCCAAGGGAGAACGACATGCACACGTCTGTTCCTGCCCCCTACACCGGCAGAGAGCTCGGGGGAGCCAGAGACTGCCAGGCTGCTGCTGGGCTGGCTGCCTATGTGGGACGGGGCAGAGCCGACCTAGGGGCAAGTTGGGCCTCTTGCTCTCCCTGCTGCCCTGAGGCTGCTGGGTCAAAGAGGTCTTGGGCATCCAGCCCTTTGCTGGTGCCTTCCCTCTGACGAGGCCCTCTGAGCTCCAGCACCTTGCAGTGTGGAGACAGCCCCTGCCAGCAACCTCCTCTCCAAAGAGGCCTCAACCGAGGACTACACCCAGGGGAAAGGCACCAGCGGGGATGATCCTGGGGAGGCGCACGGACATGTCTGGACCCAGTCTCCGCTGCCTGCCCCTTGGTGGGGCAGTACCCCCGGAGTCCAGGAAGTTCTGGGCAAGTCTGGCCGGGGGCAGGGGCCCTGCTGGGTCCTGACCCTGGCCTGTGGGGCCTCTGAGCACAACCGGCCCTCTCCCACTGGAAGACCTCCCCGGCTGCCTCCAAAGTCCTGTTTGCAAACACTCCCGCCCGCTGTTCACGTCAGGCTCGCACAATGCTCCCAAGCCCGGGAGAAAAGCACTTCGGAGTGGTGCTCTCTCCGGGCCCTTGCCCCTGAGCCTGGGGGCAAGGCAGGGGGAACACACTCCCAGGCCAAGGCAGAAACACATGCACACGTCTGTTCCTGTCCCCTGCACTGGCAGAGAGCTTGGGGGAGCCAGAGTCTGTCAGGCAGGTGCTGGGTTGGCCGCCTGTGTGGGAAGGGGCAGAGCCGACCTAGGGGCAAGTTGGGCCTCTTGCTCTCCCTGCTGCCCTGAGGCTGCTGGGCCAAAGACGTCTTGGGCATCCAGCCCCTCACTGGTCCCTTCACTCTGACGAGGCCCTCTGAGCTCCAGCACCTTGCAGTGTGGAGACAGCCCCTGCCAGCAACCTCCTCTCCAAGGAGGCCTCAACCGAGGCCTAGGCCCAGGGGAAAGGCACCAGCGGGGATGAGCCAGGGGAGGCGCCCGAGCATGTCTGGACCCAGTTGCCGCAGCCTGCCCCTTGGTGGGGCAGTACCCCCGGAGGCCAGGAAGGTCTGGGCAAGGCTGGCCAGGGGCAGGGGCCCTGCTGGGTCCTGCCCCTGGCCTGAGGGGCCTCTGAGCACAACCGGCCTTCTCCCACTGAAAGACCTCCCCGGCTGCCTCCAAAGGCCGTTTTGCAAGCGCTACCGCCCACTGTTCCCAGCAGGCGTGCACAATGCTCCTAAGCCCGGGAGGAAAGCGCTTCAGGGTGGTGCTCTCTCTGGGCCCTTGCCCCTGAGCCTGGGGGCAAGGCAGGGTGTCCACACTCCCAGGCCAAGGCAGAACCACATGCACACGTCTGATCTGCCCCCTGCACCGGCAGAGAGCTCGGGGGAGCCAGAGTCTGTCAGGCAGCTGCTGGGCTGGCCGCCTGTGTGGGAAGTGGCAGAGACGACCTAGGGGCAAGTTGGGCCTCTTGCCCTCCCTGCTGCCCTGAGGCTGCTGGGCCAAAGAGGTCTTGGGCCTCCAACCCCTTGCTGGTCCCTTCCCTCTGACGAGGCCCTCTGAGCTCCAGCACCTTGCAGTGTGGAGACAGCCCCTGCCAGCAACCTCCTCTCCAAGGAGGCCTAAACCGAGGCCTAGGCACAGGGGAAAGGCACCAGCGGGGATGAGCCTGGGGAGGCGCCCGGGCATGTCTGGACCCAGTCCCCGCAGCCTGCCCCTTGGTGGGGCAGTACCCCCGGAGGCCAGGAAGGTCTGGGCAAGGCTGGCCACGGGCAGGGTCCCTGCTGGGTCCTGCCCCTGGCCTGTGGGGCCTCTGAGCACAACCGGCCCTCTCCCACTGGAAGACTTCCCCGGCTGCCTCCAAAGGCCGGTTTGCCAACACTCCCGCCCGCTGTTCCCGCCAGGCACGCACAATTCTCCCAAGCCCGGGAGAAAAGTGCTTCGGGGTGTTGCACTCTCCGGGCCCTTGCCCCTGAGCGTGGGGGCGAGGCAGTGGGTCCACACTCCCAGACCAACGCAGAACCACATGCACACGTCTGTTCCTGACCCCTGCACCGGCAGAGAGCTCGGCGGAGCCAGAGTCTGTCAGGCAGCTGCTGGGCTGGCCGCCTGTGTGGGAAGGGGCAGAGCCGACCTAGGGGCAAGTTGTGCCTCTTGCTCTCCCTGCTGCCCTGAGGCTGCTGGGCCAAAGAGGTCTTGGGCATCCAGCCCCTTGCTGGTCCCTTCCCTCTGACGAGGCCCTCTGAGCTCCAGCACCTTGCAGTGTGGAGACAGCCCCTGCCAGCAACCTCCTCTCCAAGGAGGCCTCAACCGAGGCCTAGGCCCAGGGGAAAGGCACCAGCGGGGATGAGCCTGGGGAGGCGCCCGGCCATGTCTGGACCCAGTCCCCGCAGCCTGCCCCTTGGTGGGGCAGTACCCCCGGAGGCCAGGAGGGTCTGGGCAAGGCTGCCAGGGGCAGGGACACTGCTGGGTCCTGCCCGTGGCCTGTGGGGCGTCTGAGCACAACCGGCACTCTCCCGCTGGAAGACCTCCCCGGCTGCCTCCAAAGGCCGGTTTGCAAGCACTCCCGCCCGCTGTTCCCGCCAGGCACGCACAATGCTCCCAAGCCCGGGAGAAAAGCGCTTCGGGGTGGTGCTCTCTCCGGGCCCTTGCCCCTGAGCCTGGGGGACAGGCAGGGGGAACACACTCCCAGGCCAAGGCAGAACGACATGCACACGTCTGTTCCTGCCCCCTACACCGGCAGAGAGTTCGGGGGAGCCAGACACTGCCAGGCTGCTGCTGGGCTGGCTGCCTGTGTGGGACGGGGTAGAGCCGACCTAGGGGCAAGTTGGGCCTCTTGCTCTCCCTGCTGCCCTGGGGCTGCTGGGTCAAAGAGGTCTTGGGCATCCAGCCCTTTGCTGGTCCTTTCCCTCTGACGAGGCCCTCTGAGCTCCAGCACCTTGCAGTGTGCAGACAGCCCCTGCCGGCAACCTCCTCTCCAAGGAGGCCTCAACCGAGGCCTAGGCCCAGGGGAAAGGCACCAGCGGGGATGAGCCTGGGGAGGCGCCCGGGCATGTCTGGACCCAGTCCCCGCAGCCTGCCCCTTGGTGGGGTAGTACCCCCGGAAGCCAGGAAGGTCTGGGCAAGGCTGCCAGAGGCAGGGACACTGCTGGGTCCTGCCCCTGGCCTGTGGGGCCTCTGAGAACAACTGGCACTCTCCCGCTGGAAGAACTCCCCGGCTGCCTCCAAAGGCTGGTTTGCAAGCACTCAATCCCGCTGTTCACGCCAGCTGCGCACAATGCTCCCAAGCCCGGGAGAAAAGCATTTTGGGGTGGTGCTCACTCCGGGCTTTGGAAGACATCCCCGGCTGCCTCCAAGGCCGGTTTGCAAGCACTTCTGCCTGCTGTTCCCGCCACCCGCGCACAATGCTCCCAAGCCCGGGAGAAAAGCGTTTCCGGGTGGTGTTCTCTCTGGGCCCAAGAAAGACCTCCCTGGCTGCCCCCAAATGCCGGTTTGCAAGCACTCCCACTCGCTGTTCCCGCCATCCGTGCAAATGCTCCAAGCCCAGGAGAAAAGCCCTTCAGGGTGGTGCTCTCTCCCGGCCCTTGGAAGACCTCCCCGGCTGCCTCCAAAGGCTGGATTTCAAGTACTCCCTCCCGCTGTCCCGCCAGCCGCACACAATGCTCCCAATCACGGGAGAAAAGCGCTTCGGGGTGGTGCTCTCTACGGGCCCTTGGAAGACCTCCCCGTTTGTCTCCAAAGGCCGGTTTGCAAGCACTCATGCCCGCTGTTCCCGCCAGCCGCGCACAATGCTCCCAAGCCTAGGAGAAAAGCGCTTCGGGGTGGTGCTCTCTCCCGGCCCTTGGAAGACCTCCCCGGCTGCCTCCAAAGGCCGGTTTGCAAGCACTCAATCCCGCTGTTCCCGCCAGCCGCGCACAATGCTCCCAAGCCCGGGAGAAAAGCGCTTCGGGGTGGTGCTCTCTCCCGGCCCTTGGAAGACCTCCCCGGCTGCCTCCAAAGGCTGGTTTTCAAGAACTCCCTCCCGCTGACCCGCCAGCCGCACACAATGCTCCCAAGCCCGGGAGAAAAGCATTTTGGGGTGGTCTCTCTCCGGGCCCTTGGAAGACTCCCCGGCTGCCTCTAAAGGCCGGTTTGCAAGCACTCATGTCCTCTGTTCCCGACAGCCGCGAACAATGCTCCCAATTCCGTGAGAAAAGTGCTTCGGGATGGTGCTCTCTCCGGGCCCTTGGAAGACCTCCCAAGCTGCCTCCAAAGGCCGGTTTGCAAGCACTCCCGCCCGCTGTTCCCGCCAGCCTCGCACAATGCTCCCAAGACCGGGAGAAAAGCGCTTCGGGGTGGTGTTCTCTCCGTGCCAATGGAGGACCTCCCTGGCTGCCCCCAAAGTCTGGTTTGCAAGCACTCCCACTCGCTGTTCCCGCCAGCCACGCACAATCCTCCAAAACCCCGGAGAAAAGCGCTTCGGGGTGGTGTTCTCTCCGTGCCCATGGAAGACCTCCCGGGGTGCCCCCAAAGGCCGGTTTGGAAGCACTTCCACTCGCTGTTCCCGCCATCCGCGCACAATGCTCCCAAGCCCGGGAGAAAAGCATTTTGGGGTGGTGCTCACACCGGGCCCTGGAAGACCTCCCCGGCTGCCTCCAAAGGACGGTTTTCAAGCACTCCTGCCTGCTGTTCCCGCCACCCGCGCACAATGCTCCCAAGCCCGGGAGAAAAGCGCTTCGGGGTGGTGCTCTCTACAGGCCCTTGGAAGACCTCCCCGGCTGCCTCCAATGGCCAGTTTGCAAGGATTCCTTCCTGCTGTTCCCGCCATCCGCGCACAATGCTCCCAAGCCCGGGAGAAAAGCATTTTGGGGTGGTGCTCACACCGGGCCCTGGAAGACCTCCCCGGCTGCCTCCAAAGGACGGTTTTCAAGCACTCCTGCCTGCTGTTCCCGCCACCCGCGCAGAATGCTCCCAAGCGCGGGAGAAAAGCGCTTCGGGGTGGTGCTCTCTACAGGCCCTTGGAAGACCTCCCCGGCTGCCTCCAAAGGCCGGTTTGCAAGGACTCCTTCCTGCTGTTCCCGCCAGCCATGCACAATGCTCCCAAGCCCGGGAGAAAAGCATTTTGGGGTGGTGCTCACTCCGGGCCCTTGGAAGACCTCCCCGGCTGCCTCCAGTGGCCAGTTTGCAAGCACTCATGCCCGCTGTTCCCACCAGCCGCGCACAATGCTCCCAAGCCCGGGAGAAAAGCTTTTTGGGGTGGTGCTCACACCGGGCCCTGGAAGACCTCCCCGGCTGCCTGCAAAGGCCGGTTTTCAAGCACTCCTGCCTGCTGTTCCCGCCACCCGCGCACAATACTCCCAAGCCCGGGAGAAAAGCGCTTCGGGGTGGTGCTCTCTACAGGCCCTTGGAAGACCTCCCCCGCTGCCTCCAAAGGCCGGTTTGCAAGGACTCCTTCCTGCTGTTCCCGCCAGCCACGCACAATGCTCCCAAGCCCGGGAGAAAAGTGCTTCGGGGTGGTGATCTCTCCGGGCCCTTGGAAGTCGTCCCCGGCTGCCTCCAAAGGCCGGTTTGCAAGCACTCATGCCCGTTGTTCCCACCAGCCGCGCACAATGCTCCCAAGCCCGGGAGAAAAGCATTTTGGGGTGGTGCTCACTCCGGGCCCTTGGAAGACCTCCCCGGCTGCCTCCAAAGGCTGGATTTCAAGTACTCCCTCCCGCTGTCCCGCCAGCTGCACACAATGCTCCCAATCACGGGAGAAAAGCGCTTCGGGGTGGTGCTCTCTACGGGCCCTTGGAAGACCTCCCCGTTTGTCTCCAAAGGCCGGTTTGCAAGCACTCATGCCCGCTGTTCCCGCCAGCCGCGCACAATGCTCCCAAGCCTAGGAGAAAAGCGCTTCGGGGTGGTGCTCTCTCCCGGCCCTTGGAAGACCTCCCCGGCTGCCTCCAAAGGCCAGTTTGCAAGCACTCAATCCCGCTGTTCCCGCCAGCCGCGCACAATGCTCCCAAGCCCGGGAGAAAAGCGCTTCGGGGTGGTGCTCTCTCCTGGCCCTTGGAAGACCTCCCCGGCTGCCTCCAAAGGCTGGTTTTCGAGAACTCCCTCCCGCTGACCCGCCAGCCGCACACAATGCTCCCAAGCCCGGGAGAAAAGCATTTTGGGGTGGTCTCTCTCCGGGCCCTTGGAAGACTCCCCGGCTGCCTCTAAAGGCCGGTTTGCAAGCACTCATGTCCTCTGTTCCCGACAGCCGCGAACAATGCTCCCAATTCCGTGAGAAAAGTGCTTCGGGATGGTGCTCTCTCCGGGCCCTTGGAAGACCTCCCAAGCTGCCTCCAAAGGCCGGTTTGCAAGCACTCCCACTCGCTGTTCCCGCCAGCCACGCACAATCCTCCAAAACCCCGGAGAAAAGCGCTTCGGGGTGCTGTTCTCTCCGTGCCCATGGAAGACCTCCCGGGGTGCCCCCAAAGGCCGGTTTGCAAGCACTCCCACTCGCTGTTCCCGCCATCCGCGCACAATGCTCCCAAGCCCGGGAGAAAAGCATTTTGGGGTGGTGCTCACTCCGGGCCCTTGGAAGACCTCCCCGGCTGCCTCCAAAGGCCAGTTTGCAAGCAGTCCTGCCTGCTGTTCCCGCCAGCCGCGCACAATGTTCCCAAGCCCGGGAGAAAAGCGCTTCGGGGTGGTGCTCTCTCCGGGCACTTTCAAGACCTCCCTGGCTGCCTCCAAAGGCCGGTTTGTAAGTACTCATTCCCGCTGCTTCCGCCAGCCACGCACAATGCTCCCAAGCCCGGGAGAAAAGCATTTTGGGGTGGTGCTCTCTCCGGGCCCTTGGAAGACCTCCCGGGCTGCCTCCAAAGGCCGGTTTGCAAGCATTCATGTCCGTTGTTCCCGACAGCCGCGCACAATGCTCCCAAGCCCGAGAGAAAAGCATTTTGGGGTGGTGATCAGTCCGGCCCTTGGAAGACCTCCCCGGCTGCCTCCAAAGGACAGTTTGCAAGCACTCATGCCCGCTGTTCCCGCCAGCCGCGCACAATGCTCCCAAGACCGTGAGAAAAGCGCTTCGGGGTGGTGTTCTCTCAGGGACCATGGAGGACCTCCCCGGCTGCCCCCAAAGGCCGGTTTGCAAGCATTCCCACTCGCTGTTCCCGCCAGGCACACACAATGTTCCAAAACCCCGGAGAAAAGCGCTTCGGGGTGGTGGTCTCTCCGGGCCCCTGCCCCTGAGCCTGGGGGCCAGGCAGGGGATCCACAGTCCCAGGCCAAGGCAGAACCACATGCACACGTCTGTTCCTGCCCCCTCCACCGGCAGAGAGCTGGGGGGAGCCAGAGTCTGTCAGGCAGCTGCTGGGCTGCCCGCCTGTGTGGGAAGGGGCAGAGCCGACCTAGGGGCAAGTTGGGCCTCTTGCTCTCCCTGCTGCCCTGAGGCTGCTGGGCGAAAGAGGTCTTGGGCATCCAGCCCCTTGCTGGTCCCTTCCCTCTGACGAGGCCCTCTGAGCTCCAGCACCTTGCAGTGTGGAGACAGCCCCTGCCAGCAACCTCCTCTCCAAGGAGGCCTCAACCGAGGCCTAGGCCCAGGGGAAAGGCACCAGCGGAGATGAGCCAGTGGAGGCGCACGGGCATGTCTGGACCCAGTCCCCGCAGCCTACCCCTTGGTGGGGCAGTACCCCCGGAGGCCAGGAAGGTCTGGGCAAGGCTGCGAGGGGCAGGGACACTGCTGGGTCGTGCCCCTGGCCTGTGGGGCGTCTGAGCACAACCGGCACTCTCCCGCTGGAAGACCTCCCCGTCTGCCTCCAAAGGCCGGTTTGCAAGCACTCCCGCCCGCTGTTCCCGCCAGGCACGCACAATGCTCCCAAGCCCGGGAGAAAAGCGCTTCGGGGTGGTGCTCTCTCCGGGCCCTTGCCCCTGAGCCTGGGGGCCAGGCAGTTGGAACACACTCCCAGGCCAATGCAGAACGACATGCACACGTCTGTTCCTGCCCCCTACACCGGCAGAGAGCTCGGGGGAGCCAGAGACTGCCAGGCTGCTGCTGGGCTGGCTGCCTGTGTGGGACGGGGCAGAGCCGACCTAGGGGCAAGTTGGGCCTCTTGCTCTCCCTGCTGCCCTGAGGCTGCAGGGCCAAAGACGTCTTGGGCATCCAGCCCCTTACTGGTCCCTTCCCTCTGACGAGGCCCTCTGAGCTCCAGCACCTTGCAGTGTGGAGACAGCCCCTGCCAGCAATCTCCTCTCCAAGGAGGCCTCAACCGAGGACTAGGCCCAGGGGAAAGGCACCAGCGGGGTTGAGCCAGGGGAGGCGCCCGGGCATGTCTGGACCCTGTCCCCGCAGCCTGCCCCTTGGTGGGGCAGTACCCCCGGAGGCCAGGAAGGTCTGGGCAAGGCTGGCCAGGGGCAGGGGCCCTGCTGGGTCCTGCCCCTGGCCTGTGGGGCCTCTGAGCACAACCGGCCCTCTCCCACTGGAAGACCTCCCCAGCTGCCTCCAAAGGCCGGTTTGCAAGCACTCCCGCCCACTGTTCCCGCCAGGCGCGCACAATGCTCCCAAGCCCGGGAGAAAAGCGCTTCGGGGTGGTGGACTCTCCGGGCCCTTGCCCCTGAGCCTGGGGGCCAGGCAGGGGATCCACAGTCCCAGGACAAGGCACAACAACATGCACACGTCTGTTCCTGCCCCCTCCACCGGCAGAGAGCTGGGGGGAGCCAGAGTCTGTCAGGCAGCTGCTGGGCTGGCCGCCTGTGTGGGAAGGGGCAGAGCCGACCTAGGGGCAAGTTGGGCCTCTTGCTCTCCCTGCTGCCCTGAGGCTGCTGGGCCAAAGAGGTCTTCGGCATCCAGCCCCTTGCTGGTCCCTTCCCTCTGACGAGGCCCTCTGAGCTCCAGCACCTTGCAGTGTGGAGACAGACCCTGCCAGCAACCTCCTCTCCAAGGAGGCCTCAACCGAGGCCTAGGCCCAGGGGAAAGGCACCAGCGGGGATGAGCCAGTGGAGGGGCCCGGGCATGTCTGGACCCAGTCCCCGCAGCCTGCCCCTTGGTGGGGCAGTACCCCCGGAGGCCAGGAAGGTCTGGGCAAGGCTGGCCAGGGGCAGGGTCCCTGCTGGGTCCTGCCCCTGGCCTGTGGGGCCTCTGAGCACAACCGGCCCTCTCCCACTGGAAGACCTCCCATGCTGCCTTCAAAGGCGGGTTTGCCAACACTCCCGCCCGCTGTTCCTGCCAGGCACGCACAACGCTCCCAAGGCCAGGAGAAAAGCGCTTCGGGGTGTTGCTCTCTCCGGGCCCTTGCCCCTGAGCCTGGGGTCCAGGCAGTGGGTCCACACTCCCAGACCAAGGCAGAACCACATGCACACGTCTGTTCCTGACCCCTGAACCGGCAGAGAGCTCGGGGGAGCCAGAGTCTATCAGGCAGCTGCTGGGTTGGCTGCCTTTGTGGGAAGGGGCAGAGCCGACCTAGGGGCAAGTTGGGCCTCTTGCTCTCCCTGCTGCCCTGAGGCTGCTGGGCCAAAGAGGTCTTGGGCATCCAGCCCCTTGCTGGTCCCTTCCCGCTGACGAGGCCCTCTGAGCTCCAGCACCTTGCAGTGTGGAGACAGCCCCTGCCAGCAACCTCCTCTCCAAGGAGGCATCAACCGAGGCCTATGCCCAGGGGAAAGGCACCAGCGGGGATGAGCCTGGGGAGGCGCCCAGGCATGTCTGGACCCAGTCCCCGCAGCCTGCCCCTTGGTGGGGCAGTACCCCCGGAGGCCAGGAAGGTCTGGGCAAGGCTGGCCAGGGGCAGGGGACCTGCTGGGTCCTGCCCCTGGCCTGTGAGGCCTCTGAGCACAACCGGCCCTCTCCCACTGGAAGACCTCCCCGGCTGCCTCCAAAGGCCGGTTTGCAAGCGCTCCCGCCCACTGTTCCCAGCAGGCGTGCACAATGCTCCCAAGCCCGGGAGAAAAGCGCTTCAGGGTGGTGCTCTCTCCGGGCCCTTGCCCCTGAGCCTGGGGTCAAGGCACGGTGTCCACACTCCCAGGCCAAGTCAGAACCACATGCACACGTCTGTTCCTGCCCCCTGCACCGGCAGAGAGCTCGGGGGAGCCAGAGTCTGTCAGGCAGCTGCTGGGCTGGCCGCCTGTGTGGGAAGTGGCAGAGCCGACCTAGGGGCAAGTTGGGCCTCTTGCCCTCCCTGCTGCCCTGAGGCTGCTGGGCCAAAGAGGTCTTGGGCATCCAACCCCTTGCTGGTCCCTTCCCTCTGACGAGGCCCTCTGAGCTCCAGCACCTTGCAGTGTGGAGACAGCCCCTGCCAGCAACCTCCTCTCCAAGGAGGCCTAAACCGAGGCCTAGGCACAGGGGAAAAGCACCAGCGGGGATGAGCCTGGGGAGGCGCCCGGGCATGTATGGACCCAGTCCCCGCAGCCTGCCCCTTGGTGGGGCAGTACCCCCGGAGGCGAGGAAGGTCTGGGAAAGGCTGGCCAGGGGCAGGGGACCTGCTGGGTCCTGCCCCTGGCCTGTGGGGCCTCTGAGCACAACCGGCCCTCTCCCACTGGAAGACGTCCCCGGCTGCCTCCAAAGGCCGGTTTGCAAGCACTCCCGCCCACTGTTCCAACCAAGGGCGCACAACGCTCCCAAGCCCGGGAGAAAATCGCCTCGGGGTGGTGCTCTCTCCGGGCCCTTTCCCCTGAGCCTGGGGGCCAGGCAGGGTGTCCACACTCCCAGGCCAAGTCAGAACGACATGCACACGTCTGTTCCTGCCCCATGCACCGGAAGAGAGCTCGGGGGAGCCAAAGTCTGTCAGGCAGCTGCTGGGCTGGCCGCCTGTGTGGGAAGGGGCAGAGCCGACCTAGGGGCAAGTTGGGCCTCTTGCTCTTCCTGCTGCCATGAGGCTGCTGGGCCAAAGAGATCTTGGGCATCCAGCCCCTTGCTTGTCCCTTCCCTCTGACGAGGCCCTCTGAGCTCCAGCACCTTGCAGTGTGGAGACAGCCCCTGCCAGCAACCTCGTCTCCAAGGAGGCCTCAACCGAGGCCTAGGCCCAGGGGAAAGGCACCAGCGGGGATGAGCCTGGGGAGGCGCCCGGGCATGTCTGGACCCAGTCCCCGCAGCCTGCCCCTTGGTGGGGCAGTACCCCCGGAAGCCAGGAAGGTCTGGGCAAGGCTGGCCACGGGCAGGGGCCCTGCTGGGTCCTGCCCCTGGCCTGTGGGGCCTCTGAGCACAACCGGCCCTCTCCCACTGGAAGACTTCCCCGGCTGCCTCCAAAGGCCGGTTTGCCAACACTCCCGCCCGCTGTTCCCGCCAGGCACGCACAATTCTCCCAAGCCCGGGAGAAAAGCGCTTCGGGGTGGTGGTCTCTCCGGGCCCTTGCCCATGAGCCTGGGGGCGAGGCAGTGGGTCCACACTCCCAGACCAACGCAGAACCACATGCACACGTCTGTTCCTGACCCCTGCACCGGCAGAGAGCTCGGGGGAGCCAGAGTCTGTCAGGCAGCTGCTGGGCTGGCCGCCTGTGTGGGAAGGGGCAGAGCCGACCTAGGGGCAAGTTGGGCCTCTTCCTCTCCCTGCTGCCCTGAGGCTGCTGGGCCAAAGAGGTCTTGGGCATCCAGCCCCTTGCTGGTCCCTTCCCTCTGACGAGGCCCTCTGAGCTCCAGCACCTTGCAGTGTGGAGACAGCCCCTGCCAGCAACCTCCTCTCCAAGGAGGCCTCAACCGAGGCCTAGGCCCAGGGGAAAGGCACCAGCGGGGATGAGCCTGGGGAGGCGCCCGGCCATGTCTGGACCCAGTCCCCGCAGCCTGCCCCTTGGTGGGGCAGTACCCCCGGAGGCCAGGAGGGTCTGGGCAAGGCTGCCAGGGGCAGGGACACTGCTGGGTCCTGCCCCTGGCCTGTGGGGCGTCTGAGCACAACCGGCACTCTCCCGCTGGAAGACCTCCCCGGCTGCCTCCAAAGGCCGGTTTGCAAGCACTCCCGCCCGCTGTTCCCGCCAGGCACGCACAATGCTCCCAAGCCCGGGAGAAAAGCGCTTCGGGGTGGTGCTCTCTCCGGGCCCTTGCCCCTGAGCCTGGGGGACAGGCAGGGGGAACACACTCCCAGGCCAAGGCAGAACGACATGCACACGTCTGTTCCTGCCCCCTACACCGGCAGAGAGTTCGGGGGAGCCAGACACTGCCAGGCTGCTGCTGGGCTGGCTGCCTGTGTGGGACGGGGTAGAGCCGACCTAGGGGCAAGTTGGGCCTCTTGCTCTCCCTGCTGCCCTGAGGCTGCTGGGTCAAAGAGGTCTTGGGCATCCAGCCCTTTGCTGGTCCTTTCCCTCTGACGAGGCCCTCTGAGCTCCAGCACCTTGCAGTGTGCAGACAGCCCCTGCCGGCAACCTCCTCTCCAAGGAGGCCTCAACCGAGGCCTAGGCCCAGGGGAAAGGCACCAGCGGGGATGAGCCTGGGGAGGCGCCCGGGCATGTCTGGACCCAGGCCCCGCAGCCTGCCCCTTGGTGGGGTAGTACCCCCGGAGGCCAGGAAGGTCTGGGCAAGGCTGCCAGAGGCAGGGACACTGCTGGGTCCTGCCCCTGGCCTGTGGGGCCTCTGAGAACAACTGGCACTCTCCCGCTGGAAGACCTCCCCGGCTGCCTCCAAAGGCTGGTTTGCAAGCACTCAATCCCGCTGTTCACACCAGCTGCGCACAATGCTCCCAAGCCCGGGAGAAAAGCATTTTGGGGTGGTGCTCACTCCGGGCTTTGGAAGACCTCCCCGGCTGCCTCCAAGGCCGGTTTGCAAGCACTTCTGCCTGCTGTTCCCGCCACCCGCGCACAATGCTCCCAAGCCCGGGAGAAAAGCGTTTCGGGGTGGTGTTCTCTCTGGGCCCAAGAAAGACCTCCCGGGCTGCCCCCAAATGCCGGTTTGCAAGCACTCCCACTCGCTGTTCCCGCCATCCGTGCAAATGCTCCAAGCCCAGGAGAAAAGCCCTTCAGGGTGGTGCTCTCTCCCGGCCCTTGGAAGACCTCCCCGGCTGCCTCCAAAGGCTGGATTTCAAGTACTCCCTCCCGCTGTCCCGCCAGCCGCACACAATGCTCCCAATCACGGGAGAAAAGCGCTTCGGGGTGGTGCTCTCTACGGGCCCTTGGAAGACCTCCCCGTTTGTCTCCAAAGGCCGGTTTGCAAGCACTCATGCCCGCTGTTCCCGCCAGCCGCGCACAATGCTCCCAAGCCTAGGAGAAAAGCGCTTCGGGGTGGTGCTCTCTCCCGGCCCTTGGAAGACCTCCCCGGCTGCCTCCAAAGGCCAGTTTGCAAGCACTCAATCCCGCTGTTCCCGCCAGCCGCGCACAATGCTCCCAAGCCCGGGAGAAAAGCGCTTCGGGGTGGTGCTCTCTCCTGGCCCTTGGAAGACCTCCCCGGCTGCCTCCAAAGGCTGGTTTTCGAGAACTCCCTCCCGCTGACCCGCCAGCCACACACAATGCTCCCAAGCCCGGGAGAAAAGCATTTTGGGGTGGTCTCTCTCCGGGCCCTTGGAAGACTCCCCGGCTGCCTCTAAAGGCCGGTTTGCAAGCACTCATGTCCTCTGTTCCCGACAGCCGCGAACAATGCTCCCAATTCCGTGAGAAAAGTGCTTCGGGATGGTGCTCTCTCCGGGCCCTTGGAAGACCTCCCAAGCTGCCTCCAAAGGCCGGTTTGCAAGCACTCCCGCCCGCTGTTCCCGCCAGCCTCGCACAATGCTCCCAAGACCGGGAGAAAAGCGCTTCGGGGTGGTGTTCTCTCCGTGCCAATGGAGGACCTCCCTGGCTGCCCCCAAAGGCCGGTTTGCAAGCACTCCCACTCGCTGTTCCCGCCAGCCACGCACAATCCTCCAAAACCCCGGAGAAAAGCGCTTCGGGGTGGTGTTCTCTCCGTGCCCATGGAAGACCTCCCGGGGTGCCCCCAAAGGCCGGTTTGCAAGCACTCCCACTCGCTGTTCCCGCCATCCGCGCACAATGCTCCCAAGCCCGGGAGAAAAGCATTTTGGGGTGGTGCTCACACCGGGCCCTGGAAGACCTCCCCGGCTGCCTCCAAAGGACGGTTTTCAAGAACTCATGCCCGCTGTTCCCGCCAGGCACGCACAATGCTCCCAAGCCCGGGAGAAAAGCGCTTCGGGGTGGTGCTCTCACCGGGCCCTTGCCCCTGAGCCTGGGGGCAATGCAGGGGGAACACACTCCCAGGCCAAGGCAGAACCACATGCAAACGTCTGTTCCTGGTCCCTGCACCGGCAGAGAGCTCGGGGGAGCCAGAGTATGCCAGGCAGCTGCTGGGTTGGCGGCCTGTGTGGAAAGGGGCAGAGCCGACCTAGGGGCAAGTTGGGCCTCTTGCTCTCCATGCTGCCCTGAGGCTGCTGGGCCAAAGAGGTCTTGGGCATCCAGCCCCTTGCTGGTCCCTTCCTTCTGACGAGGCCCTCTGAGCTCCAGCACCTTGCAGTGTGGAGACAGCCCCTGCCAGCAACCTCCTCTCCAAGGAGGCCTCAACCGAGGCCTAGGCCCAGGGGAAAGGCACCAGCGGGGATGAGCCTGGGGAGGCGCCCGGGCATGTCTGGACCCAGTCCCCGCAGCCTGCCCCTTGGTGGGGCAGTACCCCCGGAGGCCAGGAAGGTCTAGGCAAGGCTGCCAGGGGCAGGGACAGCGCTGGGTCCTGCCCCTGGCCTGTGGGGCGTCTGAGCACAACCAGCACCCTCCTGCTGGAAGACCTCCCCGTCTGCCTCCAAAGGCCTGTTTGCAAGCACTCCCACCCGCTGTTCCCGCCAGGCACGCACAATGCTCCCAAGCCCGGGAGAAAAGTGCTTCGGGGTGGTGCTCTCCTCGGGCCCTTGCCCCTGAGCCTGGGGGCCAGGCAGGTGGAACACACTCCCAGGCCAAGGGAGAACGACATGCACACGTCTGTTCCTGCCCCCTACACCGGCAGAGAGCTCGGGGGAGCCAGAGTCTGTCAGGCAGCTGCTGGGCTGGCCGCCTGTGTGGCAAGTGGCAGAGCCGACCTAGGGGCATGTTGGGCCTCTGCTCTCCCTGCTGCCCTGAGGCTGCTGGGCCAAAGAGGTCTTGGGCATCCAGCCCCTTGCTGGTCCCTTCCCTCTGACGAGGCCCTCTGAGCTCCAGCACCTTGCAGTGTGGAGACAGCCCCTGCCAGCAACCTCCTCTCCAAGGAGGCCTCAACCGAGGCCTAGCCCCAGGGGAAAGGCACCAGCGGGGAAGAGCCTGGGGAGGCGCCCGGGCATGTCTGGACCCA
The DNA here is from genome assembly GCF_033118175.1 of Dama dama. Lineage (NCBI taxonomy): Eukaryota > Metazoa > Chordata > Mammalia > Artiodactyla > Cervidae > Dama > Dama dama. The sequence continues at coordinate 21,323 of NW_026871061.1, forward strand.
GTCCCCGCAGCCTGCCCCTTGGTGGGGCAGTACCCCCGGAGGCCAGGAAGGTCTGGGCAAGGCTGGCCAGGGGCAGGGGCCCTGCTGGGCCCTTCCCCTGGCCTGTGGGGCCTCTGAGCACAACCGGCCCTCTCCCACTGGAAGACCTCCCCGGCTGCCTCCAAAGGCCGGTTTGCAAGCACTCCCGCCCACTGTTCCCACCAAGCGCGTACAATGCTCCCAAGCCCGGGAGAAAAGCGCTTCGGGGTGGTGCTCTCTCCGGGCCCTTGCCCCTGAGTTGGGGGCCAGGCAGGGGGTCCACACTCCCAGGCCAAGTCAGAACCACATGCACACGTCTGTTCCTGACCCCTGCACCGGCAGAGAGCTCGGGGGAGCCAGAGTCTGTCAGGCAGCTGCTGGGCTGGCCGCCTGTGTGGGAAGGGGCAGAGCCGACCTAGGGGCAAGTTGGGCCTCTTCCTCTCCCTGCTGCCCTGAGGCTGTTGGGCCATAGAGGTCTTGGGCATCCAGCCCCTTGCTGCTCCCTTCCCTCTGACGAGGCCCTCTGAGCTCCAGCACCTTGCAGTGTGGAGACAGCCCCTGCCAGCAACCTCCTCTCCAAGGAGGCCTCAACCGAGGCCTAGGCCCAGGGGAAAGGCACCAGCGGGGATGAGCCAGTGGAGGCGCACGGGCATGTCTGGACCCAGTCCCCGCAGCCTGCCCCTTGGTGGGGCAGTACCCCCGGAGGCCAGGAAGGTCTGGGCAAGGCTGCCAGGGGCAGGGACACTGCTGGGTCCTGCCCCTGGCCTGTGGGGCGTCTGAGCACAACCGGCACTCTCCCACTGGAAGACCTGCCCGGCTGCCTCCAAAGGCCGGTTTGCAAGCGCTCCCGCCCACTGTTCCCAGCAGGCGTGTACAATGCTCCCAAGCCCGGGAGAAAAGCGCTTCGGGGTGGTGCTCTCTCCGGGCCCTTGCTCCTGAGCCTGGGGGCAAGGCACGGTGTCCACAATCCCAGGCCAAGTCAGAACCACATGCACACCTCTGATCTGCCCCCTTCACCGGCAAAGAGCTCGGGGGAGCCAGAATATGTCAGGCAGCTGCTGGGCTAGCCGCCTGTGTGGGAAGGGGCAGAGCCGACCTAGGGGCAAGTTGTGCCTCTTGCTCTCCCTGCTGCCCTGAGGCTGCTGGGCCAAAGAGGTCTTGGGCGTCCAGCCCCTTGCTGGTCCCTTCCCTCTGACGAGGCCCTCTGAGCTCCAGCACCTTGCAGTGTGGAGACAGCCCCTGCCAGCAACCTCCTCTCCAAGAGGCCTAAACCGAGGCCTAGGCCCAGGGGAAAGGCACCAGTGGGGATGAGCCTGGGGAAGCGCCCGGGCATGTCTGGACCCAGTCCCCGCAGCCTGCCCCTTGGTGGGGCAGTACCCCTGAGGCCAGGAAGGTCTGGGAAAGGCTGGCCAGGGGCAGGGGACCTGCTGGGTCCTGCCCCTGGCCTGTGGGGCCTCTGAGCACAACCGGCCCTCTCCCAATGGAAGACCTCCCCGGCTGCCTCCAAAGGCCGGTTTGCAAGCACTCCCGCCCACTGTTCCCACAAAGCACGCACAATGCTCCCAAGCCCGGGAGAAAAGCGCTTCGGGGTGTTGCTCTCTCCGGGCCCTTGCCCCTGAGCCTGGGGTCCAGGCAGTGGGTCCACACTCCCAGACCAAGGCAGAACCACATGCACACGTGTGTTCCTGCCCCCTACACCGGCAGAGAGCTCGGGGGAGCCAGAGACTGCCAGGCTGCTGCTGGGCTGGCTGCCTGTGTGGTACGGGGCAGAGCCGACCTAGGGGCATGTTGGGCCTCTTGCTCTCCCTGCTGCCCTGAGGCTGCTGGGTCAAAGAGGTCTTGGGCATCCAGCGCTTTGCTGGTGCCTTCCCTCTGACGAGGCCCTCTGAGCTCCAGCACCTTGCAGTGTGGAGACAGCCCCTGTCAGCAACCTCCTCTCCAAAGAGTCCTCAACCGAGGCCTACAACCAGGGGAAAGGCACCAGCGGGGATGATCCTGGGGAGGCGCACAGACATGTCTGGATCCAGTCTCCTCAGCCTGCCCCTTGGTGGGGCAGTACCCCCGGAGGCCAGGAAGGTCTGGGCAAGTCTGGCCAGGGGCAGGGGCCCTGCTGGGTCCTGACCCTGGCCTGTGGGGCCTCTGAGCACAACCGGCCCTCTCCCACTGGAAGACCTCCCCGGCTGCCTCCAAAGTCCTGTTTGCAACACTCCCGCCCGCTGTTCACGTCAGGAATGCACAAAGCTCCCAAGCCGGGGAGAAAAGCGCTTCGGTGTGGTCCTCTCTCCGGGCCCTTGCTCATGAGCCTGGGGGCAAGGCAGGGAGAACACACTCCCAGGCCAAGGCAGAACCACATGCCCACATCTGTTCCTGTCCCCTGCACCGGCAGAGAGCTTGGGGGAGCCAGAGTCTGTCAGGCAGCTGCTGGGTTGGCCGCCTGTGTGGGAAGGGGCAGAGCCGCCCTAGGGGCAAGTTGGGCCTCTTGCTCTCCCTGCTGCCCTGAGGCTGCTGGGCCAAAGATGTCTTGGGCATCCAGCCCTTTACTGGTCCCTTCTCTCTGACGAGGCTGTCTGAGCTGCAGCACCTTGCAGTGTGGAGACAGCCCCTGCCAGCAACCTCCTCTCCAAGGAGGCCTCAACCGAGGCCTAGGCCCAGGGGAAAGGCACCAGCGGGGATGAGCCAGGGGAGGCGCCCGAGCATGTCTGGACCCAGTCCCCGCAGCCTGCCCCTTGGTGGGGCAGTACCCCCGGAGGCCAGGAAGGTCTGGGCAAGGCTGGCCAGGGGCAGGGGCCCTGCTGCGTCCTGCCCTTGGCCTGTGGGGCCTCTGAGCACAACCGGCCCTCTCCCACTGGAAGACCTCCCCGGCTGCCTCCAAAGGCCGGTTTGCAAGCGCTCCCGCCCACTGTTCCCAGCAGGCGTGCACAATGCTCCTAAGCCCGGGAGAAAAGCGCTTCGGGGTGGTGTTCTCTCCGGGCCCTTGCCCCTGAGCCTGGGGGCAAGGCAGGGTGTCCACACTCCCAGGCCAAGGCAGAACCACATGCACACGACTGATCTGCCCCCTGCACCGGCAGAGAGCTCGGGGGAGCCAGAGTCTGTCAGGCAGCTGCTGGGTTGGCTGCCTGTGTGGGAAGGGGCAGAGCCGAACTAGGGGAAGTTGGGCCTCTTCCTCTCCCTGCTGCCCTGAGGCTGCTGGGCCAAAGAGGTCTTGGGTATCCAGCCCCTTGCTGGTCCCTTCCCGCTGCCGAGGCCCTCTGAGCTCCAGCACCTTGCAGTGTGGAGACAGCCCCTGCCAGCAACCTCCTCTCCAAGGAGGCCTCAACCGAGGCCTAGGCCCAGGGGAAAGGCACCAGCGGGGATGAGCCTGGGGAGGCGCCCGGGCATGTCTGGACCCAGTCCCCGCAGCCTGCCCCTTGGTGGGGTAGTAACCCCGGAGGCCAGGAGGGTCTGGGCAAGGCTGCCAGGGGCAGGGACACTGCTGGGTCCTGCCCCTGGCCTCTGGGGCGTCTGAGCACAACCGGCACTCTCCCGCTGGAAGACCTCCCTGGCTGCTTCCAAAGGCCGGTTTGCAAGCACTCCCGCCCGCTGTTCCCGCCAGGCACGCACAATGCTACCAAGCCCGGGAGAAAAGCGCTTCGGGGTGGTGCTCTCTCCGGGCCCTTGCCCCTGAGCCTGGGGGCCAGGCAGGGGGAACACACTCCCAGGCCAAGGCAGAACGACATGCACACGTCTATTCCTGCCCCCTACACCGGCAGAGAGCTCGGGGGAGCCAGAGACTGCCAGGCTGCTGCTGGGCTGGCTGCCTGTCTGGGATGGGGCAGAGCCGACCTAGGGGCAAGTTGGGCCTCTTGCTCTCCCTGCTGCCCTGAGGCTGCTGGGCCAAAGACATCTTGTGCATCCAGCCCCTTACTGGTCTCTTCCCTCTGACGAGGCCCTCTGAGCTCCAGCACCTTGCACTGTGGAGACAGCTCCTGCCAGCAACCTCCTCTCCAAGGAGGCCTCAAGGGAGGCCTAGGCCCAGGGGAAAGGCACCAGCGGTGATGAGCCAGGGGAGGCGCCCGAGCATGTCTGGACCCAGTCCCCGCAGCCTGCCCCTTGGTGGGGCAGTACCCCCGCAGGCCAGGAAGGTCTGGGCAAGGCTGGCCAGGGGCAGGGGCCCTGCTGGGTCCTGCCCCTGGCCTGTGGGGCCTCTGAGCCCAACCGGCCCTCTCCCACTGGAAGACCTCCCCGGCTGCCTCCAAAGGCCGGTTTGCAAGCGCTCCCGCCCACTGTTCCCAGCAGGCGTGCACAATGCTCCCAAGCCCGGGAGAAAAGCGCTTCAGGGTGGTGCTCTCTCTGGGCCCTTGCCCCTGAGCCTGGGGGCAAGGCAGGGTGTCCACACTCCCAGGCCAAGGCAGAACCACATGCACACGTCTGATCTGCCCCCTGCACCGGCAGAGAGCTCGGGGGAGCCAGAGTCTGTCAGGCAGCTGCTGGGCTGGCCGCCTGTGTGGGAAGGGGCAGAGCCGACCTAGGGGCAAGATGGGCCTCTTGCTCTCCCTGCTGCCATGAGGCTGCTGGTCCAAAGAGGTCTTGGCCATCCAGCCCCTTGCTGGTCCCTTCCCTCTGACGAGGCCCTCTGAGCTCCAGCACCTTGCAGTGTGGAGACAGCCCCTGCCAGCAACCTCCTCTCCAAGGAGGCCTCAACCGAGGCCTAGGCCCAGGGGAAAGGCACCAGCGGGGATGAGCCTGGGGAGGCGCCCGGGCATGACTGGACCCAGTCCCCGCAGCCTGCCCCTTGGTGGGGCAGTACCCCCGGAGGCCAGGAAGGTCTGGGCAAGGCTGGCCAGGGGCAGGGGCCCTGCTGGGTCCTGCCCCTGGCCTGTGGGGCCTCTGAGCACAACCGGCCCTCTCCCACTGGAAGACCTCCCCGGCTGCCTCCAAAGGCCGGTTTGCCAACACTCCCGCCCGCTGTTCTCGCCAGGCACGCACAATTCTCCCAAGCCCGGGAGAAAAGCGCTTCGGTGTGTTGCTCTCTCCGGGCCCTTGCCCCTGAGTGTGGGGGCCAGGCAGTGGGTCCACACTCCCAGACCAAGGCAGAACCACATGCACACGTCTGTTCCTGCCCCCTCCACCGGCAGAGAGCTGGGGGGAGCCAGAGTCTGTCAGGCAGCTGCTGGGCTGGCCGCCTGTGTGGGAAGGGGCAGAGCCGACCTAGGGGCAAGTTGGGCCTCTTCCTCTCCCTGCTGCCCTGAGGCTGCTGGGCCAAAGACGTCTAGGGCATCCAGCCCCTTACTGGTCCCTTCCCTCTGACGAGGCCCTCTGAGCTCCAGCACCTTGCAGTGTGGAGACAGCCCCTGCCAGCAACCTCCTATCCAAGGAGGCCTCAACCGAGGCCTAGGCCCAGGGGAAAGGCACCAGCGGGGATGAGCCAGTGGAGGCGCACGGGCATGTCTGGACCCAGTCCCCGCAGCCTGCCCCTTGGTGGGGCAGTACCCCCCGAGGCCAGGAAGGTCTGGGCAAGGCTGCGAGGGGCAGGGGCCCTGCTGGGTCGTGCCCCTGGCCTGTGGGGCGTCTGAGCACAACCGGCACTCTCCCGCTGGAAGACCTCCCCGTCTGCCTCCAAAGGCCGGTTTGCAAGCACTCCCGCCCGCTGTTCCCGCCAGGCACGCACAATGCTCCCAAGCCCGGGAGAAAAGCGCTTCGGGGTGGTGCTCTCTCCGGGCCCTTGCCCCTGAGCCTGGGGGCCAGGCAGGGGGTCCACACTCCCAGGCCAAGGCAGAACCACATGCACACGTCTGTTCCTGACCCCTGCACCGGCAGAGAGCTCGGGGGAGCCAGAGTCTGTCAGGCAGCTGCTGGGCTGGCCGCCTTTGTGGGAAGGGGCAGAGCCGACCTAGGGGCAAGTTGGGCCTCTTGCTCTCCCTGCTGCCCTGAGGCTGCTGGGCCAAAGAGGTCTTGGGCATCCAGCCCTTTGCTTGTCCCTTCCCTCTGACGAGGCCCTCTGAGCTCCAGCACCTTGCAGTGTGGAGACAGCCCCTGCCAGCAACCTCCTCTCCAAGGAGGCCTCAACCGAGACCTATGACCAGGGGAAAGGCACCAGCGGGGATGAGCCTGGGGAGGCGCCCGGGCATGTCTGGACCCAGTCCCCGCAGCCTGCCCCTTGGTGGGGCAGTACCCCCGGAGGCCAGGAAGGTCTGGGAAAGGCTGGCCAGGGGCAGGGGACCTGCTGGGTCCTGCCCCTGGCCTGTGGGGCCTCTGAGCACAACCGGCCCTCTCCAACTGGAAGACCTCCCCGGCTGCCTCTAAAGTCCTGTTTGCCAACACTCCCACCGCTGTTCACGCCAGACTTGTACAATGCTCCCAAGCCCGGGAGAAAAGCGCTTCGGGGTGGTGCTCTCTCCGGGCCCTTGCCCCTGAGCCTGGGGGCAAGGCATGGGGAACACACTCCCAGGCCAAGGCAGAACCACATGCCCACGTCTGTTCCTGTCCCCTGCACCGGCAGAGAGCTTGGGGGAGCCAGAGTCTGTCAGGCAGCTGCTGGGTTGGCCGCCTGTGTGGGAAGGGGCAGAGCCGCCCTAGCGGCAAGTTGGGCCTCTTGCTCTCCCTGCTGCCCTGAGGCTGCTGGTCCAAAGACGTCTTGGGCATCCAGCCCCTTACTGGTCCCTTCCCTCTGACGAGGCCCTCTGAGCTCCAGCACCTTGCACTGTGGAGACAGCCCCTGCCAGCAACCTCCTCTCCAAGGAGGCCTCAAGGGAGGCCTAGGCCCAGGGGAAAGGCACCAGCGGTGATGAGCCAGGGGAGGCGCCCGAGCATGTCTGGACCCAGTCCCCGCAGCCTGCCCCTTGGTGGGGCCGTAACCCCGCAGGCCAGGAAGGTCTGGGCAAGGCTGGCCAGGGGCAGGGGCCCTGCTGGGTCCTGCCCCTGGCCTGTGGGGCCTCTGAGCCCAAGCGGCCCTCTCCCACTGGAAGACCTCCCCGGCTGCCTCCAAAGGCCGGTTTGCAAGCGCTCCCGCCCACTGTTCCCAGCAGGCGTGCACAATGCTCCCAAGCCCGGGAGAAAAGCGCTTCAGGGTGGTGCTCTCTCTGGGCCCTTGCCCCTGAGCCTGGGGGCAAGGCAGGGTGTCCACACTCCCAGGCCAAGGCAGAACCACATGCACACGTCTGATCTGCCCCCTGCACCGGCAGAGAGCTCGGGGGAGCCAGAGTCTGTCAGGCAGCTGCTGGGCTGGCCGCCTGTGTGGGAAGGGGCAGAGCCGACCTAGGGGCAAGATGGGCCTCTTGCTCTCCCTGCTGCCATGAGGCTGCTGGGCCAAAGAGGTCTTGGCCATCCAGCCCCTTGCTGGTCCCTTCCCTCTGACGAGGCCCTCTGAGCTCCAGCACCTTGCAGTGTGGAGACAGCCCCTGCCAGCAACCTCCTCTCCAAGGAGGCCTCAACCGAGGCCTAGGCCCAGGGGAAAGGCACCAGCGGGGATGAGCCTGGGGAGGCGCCCGGGCATGACTGGACCCAGTCCCCGCAGCCTGCCCCTTGGTGGGGCAGTACCCCCGGAGGCCAGGAAGGTCTGGGCAAGGCTGGCCAGGGGCAGGGGCCCTGCTGGGTCCTGCCCTTGGCCTGTGGGGCCTCTGAGCACAACCGGCCCTCTCCCACTGGAAGACCTCCCCGGCTGCCTCCAAAGGCCGGTTTGCAAGCGCTCCCGGCCACTGTTACCAGCAGGCCGGCACAATGCTCCTAAGCCCGGAAGAAAAGCGCTTCAGGGTGGTGCTCTCTCTGGGCCCTTGCCCCTGAGCCTGGGGGCAATGCAGGGTGTCCACACTCCCAGGCCAAGGCAGAACCACATGCACACGTCTGATCTGCCCCCTGCACCGGCAGAGAGCTCGGGGGAGCCAGAGTCTGTCAGGCAGCTGCTGGGCTGGCCGCCTGTGTGGGAAGTGGCAGAGCCGACCTAGGGGCAAGTTGGGCCTCTTGCTCTCCCTGCTGCCCTGAGGCTGCTGGGCCAAAGAGGTCTTGGGCATCCAGCCCCTTGCTGGTCCCTTCCCTCTGACGAGGCCCTCTGAGCTCCAGCACCTTGCCGTGTGGAGACAGCCCCTGCCAGCAACCTCCTCTCCAAGGAGGCCTCAACCGAGGCCTAGGCCCAGGGGAAAGGCACCAGCGGGGATGAGCCTGGGGAGGCGCCCGGGCATGTCTGGACCCAGTCCCCGCAGCCTGCCCCTTGGTGGGGCAGTACCCCCGGAGGCCAGGAAGGTCTGGGCAAGGCTGGCCAGGGGCAGGGGCCCTGCTGGGTCCTGCCCCTGGCCTGTGGGGCCTCTGAGCACAACCGGCCCTCTCCCACTGGAAGAACTCCCCGGCTGCCTCCAAAGGCCAGTTTGCCAACACTCCCGCCCGCTGTTCCCGCCAGGCAAGCACAATGCTCCCAAGCCCGGGAGAAAAGCGCTTCGGGGTGGTGCTCTCCTCGGGCCCTTGCCCCTGAGCCTGGGGGCCCGGCAGTTGGTCCACACTCCCAGACCAAGGCAGAACCACATGCACACGTCTGTTGCTGCCCCCTGCACCGGCAGAGAGCTCGGGGGAGCCAGAGTCTGTCAGGCAGCTGCTGGGCTGGCCGCCTGTGTGGGAAGGGGCAGAGCCGACCTAGGGGCAAGTTGGGCCTCTTCCTCTCCCTGCTGCCCTGAGGCTGCTGGGCCAAAGAGTTCTTGGGCATCCAGCCCCTTGCTGGTCCCTTCCCTCTGACCAGGCCCTCTGAGCTCCAGCACCTTGCAGTGTGGAGACAGCCCCTGCCAGCAACATCCTCTCCAAGGAGGCCTCAACCGAGGCCTAGGCCCAGGGGAAAGGCACCAGCGGGGATGAGCCTGGGGAGGCGCCCGGGCATGTCTGGACCCAGTCCCCGCAGCCTGCCCCTTGGTGGGGCAGTACCCCCGGAGGCCAGGAAGATCTGGGCAAGGCTGGCCAGGGGCAGGGGCCCTGCTGGGTCCTCCCCATGGCCTGTGGGGCCTCTGAGCACAACCGGCCCTCTCCCACTGGAAGACCTCCCCGGCTGCCTCCAAAGGCCAGTTTGCCAACACTCCTGCCCGCTCTTCCCGCCAGGCACGCACAATGCTCCCAAGCCCGGGAGAAAAGCGCTTCGGGGTGGTGCTCTCTCCGGGCCCTTGCCCCTGAGCCTGTGGGCAAGGCAAGGGGAACACACTCCCAGACCAAGGCAGAAACACATGCACACGTCTGGTCCTGTCCCCTGCACCGGCAGAGAGCTCGGGGGAGCCAGAGTCTCTCAGGCAGGTGCTGGGCTGGCCGCCTGTGTGGGAAGGGGCAGAGCCGACCTAGGGGCAAGTTGGGCCTCTTGCTCTCCCTGCTGCCCTGAGGCTGCAGGGCCAAAGACGTCTTGGGCATCCAGCCCCTTACTGGTCCCTTCCCTCTGACGAGGCCCTCTGAGCTCCAGCACCTTGTAGTGTGGAGACAGCCCCTGCCAGCAATCTCCTCTCCAAGGAGGCCTCAACCGAGACCTAGGCCCACGGGAAAGGCACCAGCGGGGTTGAGCCAGGGGAGGCGCCCGGGCATGTCTGGACCCTGTCCCCGCAGCCTGCCCCTTGGTGGGGCAGTACCCCCGGAGGCCAGAAAGGTCTGGGCAAGGCTGGCCAGGGGCAGGGGCCCTGCTGGGTCCTGCCCCTGGCCTGTGGGGCCTCTGAGCACAACCGGCCCTCTCCCACTGGAAGACCTCCCCGGCTGCCTCCAAAGGCCGGTTTGCAAGCACTCCCGCCCACTGTTCCCGCCAGGCGCGCACAATGCTCCCAAGCCCGGGAGAAAAGCGCTTCGGGGTGGTGGTCTCTCCGGGCCCTTGCCCCTGAGCCTGGGGGCCAGGCAGGGGATCCACAGTCCCAGGCCAAGGCACAACAACATGCACACGTCTGTTCCTGCCCCCTCCACCGGCAGAGAGCTGGGGGGAGCCAGAGTCTGTCAGGCAGCTGCTGGGCTGGCCGCCTGTGTGGGAAGGGGCAGAGCCGACCTAGGGGCAAGTTGTGCCTCTTGCTCTCCCTGCTGCCCTGAGGCTGCTGGGCCAAAGAGGTCTTGGGCATCCAGCCCCTTGCTGGTCCCTTCCCTCTGACGAGGCCCTCTGAGCTCCAGCACCTTGCAGTGTGGAGACAGCCCCTGCCAGCAACCTCCTCTCCAAGGAGGCCTCAACCGAGGCCTAGGCCCAGGGGAAAGGCACCAGCGGGGATGAGCCAGTGGAGGCGCACGGGCATATCAGGACCCAGTCCCCGCAGCCTGCCCCTTGGTGGGGCAGTACCCCCGGAGGCCAGGAAGGTCTGGGCAAGGCTGGCCAGGGGCAGGGTCCCTGCTGGGTCCTGCTCCTGGCCTGTGGGGCCTCTGAGCACAACCGGCCCTCTCCCACTGGAAGACCTCCCCGGCTGCCTCCAAAGGCGGGTTTGCCAACACTCCCGCCCGCTGTTCCCGCCAGGCACGCACAACGCTCCCAAGGCCAGGAGAAAAGCGCTTCGGTGTGGTGCTCTCTCCGGTCCCTTGCCCCTGAGCCTGGGGGCAAGGCAGGGGGAACACACTCCCAGGCCAAGGCAGAACCACATGCCCACGTCTGTTCCTGTCCCCTGCACCGGCAGAGAGCTTGGGGAAGCCAGAGTCTGGCAGGCAGCTGCTGGGTTGGCCGCCTGTGTGGGAAGGGGCAGAGCCGCCCTAGCGGCAAGTTGGGCCTCTTGCTCTCCCTGCTGCCCTGAGGCTGCTGGTCCAAAGACGTCTTGGGTATCCAGCCCCTTACTGGTCCCTTCCCTCTGACGAGGCCCTCTGAGCTCCAGCACCTTGCAGTGTGGAGACAGCCCCTGCCAGCAACCTCCTCTCCAAGGAGGCCTCAACCGAGGCCTAGGCCCAGGGGAAAGGCACCAGCGGGGATGAGCCAGGGGAGGCGCCCGAGCATGTCTGGACCCAGTCCCCGCAGCCTGCCCCTTGGTGGGGCAGTACCCCCGCAGGCCAGGAAGGTCTGGGTAAGGCTGGCCAGGGGCAGGGGCCCTGCTGGGTCCTGCCCCTGGCCTGTGGGGCCTCTGAGCACAGCCGGCCCTCTCCCACTGGAAGACCTCCCCGGCTGCCTCCAAAGGCCGGTTTGCAAGCGCTCCAGGCCACTGTTACCAGCAGGCCGGCACAATGCTCCTAAGCCCGGAAGAAAAGCGCTTCAGGGTGGTGCTCTCTCTGGGCCCTTGCCCCTGAGCCTGGGGGCAATGCAGGGTGTCCACACTCCCAGGCCAAGGCAGAACCACATGCACACGTCTGATCTGCCCCCTGCACCGGCAGAGAGCTCGGGGGAGCCAGAGTCTGTCAGGCAGCTGCTGGGCTGGCCGCCTGTGTGGGAAGTGGCAGAGCCGACCTAGGGGCAAGTTGGGCCTCTTGCTCTCCCTGCTGCCCTGAGGCTGCTGGGCCAAAGAGGTCTTGGGCATCCAGCCCCTTGCTGGTCCCTCCCCTCTGACGAGGCCCTCTGAGCTCCAGCACCTTGCAGTGTGGAGACAGCCCCTGCCAGCAACCTCCTCTCCAAGGAGGCCTCAACCGAGGCCTAGGCCCAGGGGAAAGGCACCAGCGGGGATGAGCCTGGGGAGGCGCCCGGGCATGTCTGGACCCAGTCCCCGCAGCCTGCCCCTTGGTGGGGCAGTACCCCCGGAGGCCAGGAAGGTCTGGGCAAGGCTGGCCAGGGGCAGGGGCCCTGCTGGGTCCTGCCCCTGGCCTGTGGGGCCTCTGAGCACAACCGGCCCTCTCCCACTGGAAGAACTCCCCGGCTGCCTCCAAAGGCCAGTTTGCCAACACTCCCGCCCGCTGTTCCCGCCAGGCAAGCACAATGCTCCCAAGCCCGGGAGAAAAGCGCTTCGGGGTGGTGCTCTCCTCGGGCCCTTGCCCCTGAGCCTGGGGGCCAGGCAGTTGGTCCACACTCCCAGACCAAGGCAGAACCACATGCACACGTCTGTTGCTGCCCCCTGCACCGGTAGAGAGCTCGGGGGAGCCAGAGTCTGTCAGGCAGCTGCTGGGCTGGCCGCCTGTGTGGGAAGGGGCAGAGCCGACCTAGGGGCAAGTTGGGCCTCTTCCTCTCCCTGCTGCCCTGAGGTTGCTGGGCCAAAGAGTTCTTGGGCATCCAGCCCCTTGCTGGTCCCTTCCCTCTGACCAGGCCCTCTGAGCTCCAGCACCTTGCAGTGTGGAGACAGCCCCTGCCAGCAACATCCTCTCCAAGGAGGCCTCAACCGAGGCCTAGGCCCAGGGGAAAGGCACCAGCGGGGATGAGCCTGGGGAGGCGCCCGGGCATGTCTGGACCCAGTCCCCGCAGCCTGCCCCTTGGTGGGGCAGTACCCCCGGAGGCCAGGAAGATCTGGGCAAGGCTGGCCAGGGGCAGGGGCCCTGCTGGGTCCTCCCCATGGCCTGTGGGGCCTCTGAGCACAACCGGCCCTCTCCCACTGGAAGACCTCCCCGGCTGCCTCCAAAGGCCAGTTTGCCAACACTCCTGCCCGCTCTTCCCGCCAGGCACGCACAATGCTCCCAAGCCCGGGAGAAAAGCGCTTCGGGGTGGTGCTCTCTCCGGGCCCTTGCCCCTGAGCCTGTGGGCAAGGCAAGGGGAACACACTCCCAGACCAAGGCAGAAACACATGCACACGTCTGGTCCTGTCCCCTGCACCGGCAGATAGCTCGGGGGAGCCAGAGTCTCTCAGGCAGGTGCTGGGCTGGCCGCCTGTGTGGGAAGGGGCAGAGCCGACCTAGGGGCAAGTTGGGCCTCTTGCTCTCCCTGCTGCCCTGAGGCTGCAGGGCCAAAGACGTCTTGGGCATCCAGCCCCTTACTGGTCCCTTCCCTCTGACGAGGCCCTCTGAGCTCCAGCACCTTGTAGTGTGGAGACAGCCCCTGCCAGCAATCTCCTCTCCAAGGAGGCCTCAACCGAGGCCTAGGCCCACGGGAAAGGCACCAGCGGGCTTGAGCCAGGGGAGGCGCCCGGGCATGTCTGGACCCTGTCCCCGCAGCCTGCCCCTTGGTGGGGCAGTACCCCCGGAGGCCAGGAAGGTCTGGGCAAGGCTGGCCAGGGGCAGGGGCCCTGCTGGGTCCTGCCCCTGGCCTGTGGGGCCTCTGAGCACAACCGGCCCTCTCCCACTGGAAGACCTCCCCGGCTGCCTCCAAAGGCCGGTTTGCAAGCACTCCCGCCCACTGTTCCCGCCAGGCGCGCACAATGCTCCCAAGCCCGGGAGAAAAGCGCATTGGGGTGGTTCTCTCTCCGGGCCCTTGCCCCTGAGCCTGGGGGCAAGGCACGGGGAACACACTCCCTGGCCAAGGCAGAACCACATGCCCACGTCTGTTCCTGTCCCCTGCACCGGCAGAGAGCTTGGGGGAGCCAGAGTCTGGCAGGCAGCTGCTGGGTTGGCCGCCTGTGTGGGAAGGGGCAGAGCCGCCCTAGGGGCAAGTTGGGCCTCTTGCTCTCCCTGCTGCCCTGAGGCTGCTGGGCCAAAGACGTCTTGGGCATCCAGCCCCTTACTGGTCCCTTCCCTCTGACGAGGCCCTCTGAGCTCCAGCACCTTGCAGTGTGGAGACAGCCCCTGCCAGCAACCTCCTCTCCAAGGAGGCCTCAACCGAGGCCTAGGCCCAGGGGAAAGGCACCAGCGGGGATGAGCCAGGGGAGGCGCCCGAGCATGTCTGGACCCAGTCCCCGCAGCCTGCCCCTTGGTGGGGCAGTACCCCCGGAGGCCAGGAAGGTCTGGGCAAGGCTGGCCAGGGGCAGGGGCCCTGCTGCGTCCTGCCCCTGGCCTGTGGGGCCTCTGAGCACAACCGGCCCTCTCCCACTGGAAGACCTCCCCGGCTGCCTCCAAAGGCCGGGTTGCAAGCGCTCCCGCCCACTGTTCCCAGCAGGCGTGCACAATGCTCCCAAGCCCAGGAGAAAAGCGCTTCAGGGTGGTGCTCTCTCCGGGCCCTTGCCCCTGAGCCTGGGGTCAAGGCACGGTGTCCACACTCCCAGGCCAAGTCAGAACCACATGCACACGTCTGTTCCTGCCCCCTGCACCGGCAGAGAGCTCGGGGGAGCCAGAGTTTGTCAGGCAGCTGCTGGGCTGGCCGCCTGTGTGGGAAGGGGCAGAGCCGACCTAGGGGCAAGTTGGGCCTCTTCCTCTCCCTGCTGCCCTGAGGCTGCTGGGCCAAAGAGGTCTTGGGCATCCATCCTGTTGCTGGTCCCTTCCCTCTGACGAGGCCCTCTGAGCTCCAGCACCTTGCAGTGTGGAGACAATCCCTGCCAGCAACCTCCTCTCCAAGGAGGCCTCAACCGAGGCCTAGGCCCAGGGGAAAGGCACCAGCGGGGATGAGCCTGGGGAGGCGCCCGGGCATGTCTGGACCCATTCCCCGCAGCCTACCCCTTTGTGGGGCTGTAACCCCGGAGGCAGGAAGGTCTGGGCAAGGCTGGCCAGGGGCAGGGGCCCTGCTGGGTCCTGCCCCTGGCCTGTGGGGCCTCTGAGCACAACCGGCCCTCTCCCACTGGAAGACCTCCCCGGCTGCCTCCAAAGGCCGGTTTGCAAGCACTCCCGCCCACTGTTCCCACCAAGCGCGCACAATTCTCCCAAGCCCGGGAGAAATGCGCTTCGGGGTGGTGCTCTCTCCGGGCCCTTGCCCCTGAACCTGGGGGCCAGGCAGTTGGTCCACACTCGGAGACCAAGGCAGAACCACATGCACACGTCTGTTCCTGACCCCTGCACCGGCAGAGAGCTCGGGGGAGCCAGAGTCTGTCAGGCAGCTGCTGGGCTGGCCGCCTGTGTGGGAAGGGGCAGAGCCGACCTAGGGGCAAGTTGGGCCTCTTCCTCTCCCTGCTGCCCTGAGGCTGCTGGGCCAAAGAGGTCTTGGGCATCCAGCCCCTTGCTGGTCCCTTCCCTCTGATGAGGCCCTCTGAGCTCCAGCACCTTGCAGTGTGGAGACAGCCCCTGCCAGCAACCTCCTCTCCAAGGAGGCCTCAACCGAGGCCTAGGCCTAGGGGAAAGGCACCAGCGGGGATGAGCCTGGGGAGGCGCCCGGCCATGTCTGGACCCAGTCCCCGCAGCCTGCCCCTTGGTGGGGCAGTACCCCCGGAAGCCAGGAAGGTCTCGGCAAGGCTGCCAGGGGCAGGGACACTGCTGGGTCCTGCCCCTGGCCTGTTGGGCGTTTGAACACAACCGGCACTCTCCCGCTGGAAGACCTCCCCGTCTGCCTCCAAAAGACGGTTTGCAAGCACTCCCACCCGCTGTTCCCCCAGGCACGCACAATGCTCCCAAGCCCGGGAGAAAAGCGCTTCGGGGTGGTGCTCTCTCCGGGCCCTTGCCCCTGAGCCTGGGGCCAGGCAGGGGGAACACACTCCCAGGCCAAGGGAGAACGACATGCACACGTCTGTTCCTGCCCCCTCCACCGGCAGAGAGCTCGGGGGAGCCAGAGACTGCCAGGCTGCTGCTGGGCTGGCTGCCTGTGTGGGACGGGGCAGAGCCGACCTAGGGGCAAGTTGGGCCTCTTGCTCTCCCTGCTGCCCTGAGGCTGCTGGGCCAAAGAGGTCTTGGGCATCCAGCCCTTTGCTGGTGCCTTCCCTCTGACGAGGCCCTCTGAGCTCCAGCACCTTGCAGTGTGGAGACAGCCCCTGCCAGCAACCTACTCTCCAAAGAGGCCTCAACCGAGGACTACACCCAGGGGAAAGGCACCAGCGGGGATGATCCTGGGGAGGCGCACGGACATGTCTGGACCCAGTCTCCGCTGCCTGCCCCTTGGTGGGGCAGTACCCCCGGAGTCCAGGAAGGTCTGGGCAAGTCTGGCCGGGGTCAGGGGCCCTGCTGGGTCCTGACCCTGGCCTGTGGGGCCTCTGAGCACAACCGGCCCTCTCCCACTGGAAGACCTCCCCGGCTGCCTCCAAAGTCCTGTTTGCAAACACTCCCGCCCGCTGTTCACGTCAGGCTCGCACAATGCTCCCAAGCCCGGGAGAAAAGCACTTCGGAGTGTTGCTCTCTCCGGGCCCTTGCCCCTGAGCCTGGGGGCAAGGCAGGGGGAACACACTCCCAGGCCAAGGCAGAAACACATGCACACGTCTGTTCCTGTCCCCTGCACCGGCAGAGAGCTTGGGGGAGCCAGAGTCTGTCAGGCAGGTGCTGGGTTGGCCGCCTGTGTGGGAAGGGGCAGAGCCGACCTAGGGGCAAGTTGGGCCTCTTGCTCTCCCTGCTGCCCTGAGGCTGCTGGGCCAAAGACGTCTTGGGCATCCAGCCCCTCACTGGTCCCTTCACTCTGACGAGGCCCTCTGAGCTCCAGCACCTTGCAGTGTGGAGACAGCCCCTGCCAGCAACCTCTTCTCCAAGGAGGCCTCAACCGAGGCCTAGGCCCAGGGGAAAGGCACCAGCGGGGATGAGCCAGGGGAGGCGCACGAGCATGTCTGGACCCAGTTCCCGCAGCCTGCCCCTTGGTGGGGCAGTACCCCCGGAGGCCAGGAAGGTCTGGGCAAGGCTGGCCAGGGGCAGGAGCCCTGCTGGGTCCTGCCCCTGTCCTGTGGGGCCTCTGAGCACAACCGGCCCTCTCCCACTGAAAGACCTCCCCGGCTGCCTCCAAAGGCTGGTTTGCAAGCGCTACCGCCCACTGTTCCCAGCAGGCGTGCACAATGCTCCTAAGCCCGGGAGAAAAGCGCTTCAGGGTGGTGCTCTCTCTGGGCCCTTGCCCCTGAGCCTGGGGGCAAGGCAGGGTGTCCACACTCCCAGGCCAAGGCAGAACCACATGCACACGTCTGATCTGCCCCCTGCACCGGCAGAGAGCTCGGTGGAGCCAGAGTCTGTCAGGCAGCTGCTGGGCTGGCCGCCTGTGTGGGAAGTGGAAGAGCCGACCTAGAGGCAAGTTGGGCCTCTTGCCCTCCCTGCTGCCCTGAGGCTGCTGGGCCAAAGAGTTCTTGGGCCTCCAACCCCTTGCTGGTCCCTTCCCTCTGACGAGGCCCTCTGAGCTCCAGCACCTTGCAGTGTGGAGACAGCCCCTGCCAGCAACCTCCTCTCCAAGGAGGCCTAAACCGAGGCCTAGGCACAGGGGAAAGGCACCAGCGGGGATGAGCCTGGGGAGGCGCCCGGGCATGTATGGACCCAGTCCCCGCAGCCTGCCCCTTGGTGGGGCAGTACCCCTGGAGGCGAGGAAGGTCTGGGAAAGGCTGGCCAGGGGCAGGGGACCTGCTGGGTCCTGCCCCTGGCCTGTGGGGCCTCTGAGCACAACCGGCCCTCTCCCACTGGAAGACCTCCCCGGCTGCCTCCAAAGGCCGGTTTGCAAGCACTCCCGCCCACTGTTCCAACCAAGGGCGCACAACGCTCCCAAGCCCGGGAGAAAATCGCCTCGGGGTGGTGCTCTCTCCGGGCCTTTTCCCCTGAGCCTGGGGGCTAGGCAGGGGGTCCACAATCCCAGGCCAAGGCAGAACGACATGCACACGTCTGTTCCTGCCCCATGCACCGGCAGAGAGCTCGGGGGAGCCAGAGTCTGTCAGGCAGCTGCTGGGCTGGCCGCCTGTGTGGGAAGGGGCAGAGCCGACCTAGGGGCAAGTTGGGCCTCTTGCTCTCCCTGCTGCCCTGAGGCTGCTGGCACCAAAGAGATCTTGGGCATCCAGCCCGTTGCTTGTCCCTTCCCTCTGACGAGGCCCTCTGAGCTCCAACACCTTGCAGTGTGGAGACAGCCCCTGCCAGCAACCTCCTCTCCAAGGAGGCCTCAACCGAGGCCTAGGACCAGGGGAAAGGCACCAGCGGGGATGAGCCTGGGGAGGCGCCCGGGCATGTCTGGACCCAGTCCCCGCAGCCTGCCCCTTGGTGGGGCAGTACCCCCGGAGGCCAGGAAGGTCTGGGCAAGGCTGGCCACGGGCAGGGGCCCTGCTGGGTCCTGCCCCTGGCCTGTGTGGCCTCTGAGCACAACCGGCCCTCTCCCACTGGAAGACTTCCACGGCTGCCTCCAACGGCCGGTTTGCCAACACTCCCGCCCGCTGTTCCCGCCAGGCACGCACAATTCTCCCAAGCCCGGGAGAAAAGCGCTTCGGGGTGTTGCTCTCCCCGGGCCCTTGCCCCTGAGCGTGGGGGCGAGGCAGTGGGTCCACACTCCCAGACCAACGCAGAACCACATGCACACGTCTTTTCCTGACCCCTGCACCGGCAGAGAGCTCGGGGGAGCCAGAGTCTGTCAGGCAGGTGCTGGGCTGGCCGCCTGTGTGGGAAGGGGCAGAGCCGACCTAGGGGCAAGTTGGGCCTCTTGCTCTCCCTGCTGCCCTGAGGCTGCTGGGTCAAAGAGGTCTTGGGCATCCAGCCCTTTGCTGGTCCTTTCCCTCTGACGAGGCCCTCTGAGCTCCAGCACCTTGCAGTGTGCAGACAGCCCCTGCCGGCAACCTCCTCTCCAAGGAGGCCTCAACCGAGGCCTAGGCCCAGGGGAAAGGCACCAGCGGGGATGAGCCTGGGGAGGCGCCCGGGCATTTCTGGACCTAGGCCCCGCAGCCTGCCCCTTGGTGGGGCAGTACCCCCGGAGGCCAGGAAGGTCTGGGCAAGGCTGGCCAGGGGCAGGGGCCCTGCTGGGTCCTGCCCCTGGCCTGTGAGGCCTCTGAGCACAACTGGCACTCTCCCGCTGGAAGACCTCCCCGGCTGCCTCCAAAGGCTGGTTTGCAAGCACTCAATCCCGCTGTTTATGCCAGCTGCGCACAATGCTCCCAAGCCCGGGAGAAAAGCATTTTGGGGTGGTGCTCACTCCGGGCTTTGGAAGACCTCCCCGGCTGCCTCCAAGGCCGGTTTGCAAACACTTCTGCCTGCTGTTCCCGCCACCCGCGCACAATGCTCCCAAGCCCGGGAGAAAAGCGTTTCGGGGTGGTGTTCTCTCTGGGCCCAAGAAAGACCTCCCGGGCTGCCCCCAAATGCCGGTTTGCAAGCACTCCCACTCGCTGTTCCCGCCATCCGTGCAAATGCTCCAAGCCCAGGAGAAAAGCCCTTCAGGGTGGTGCTCTCTCCCGGCACTTGGAAGACCTCCCCGGCTGCCTCCAAAGGCTGGATTTCAAGTACTCCCTCCCGCTGTCCCGACAGCCGCACACAATGCTCCCAATCACGGGAGAAAAGCGCTTCGGGGTGGTGCTCTCTACGGGCCCTTGGAAGACCTCCCCGTTTGTCTCCAAAGGCCGGTTTGCAGGCACTCATGCCCGCTGTTCCCGCCAGCCGCGCACAATGCTCCCAAGCCTAGGAGAAAAGCGCTTCGGGGTGGTGCTCTCTCCCGGCCCTTGGAAGACCTCCCCGGCTGCCTCCAAAGGCCGGTTTGCAAGCACTCAATCCCGCTGTTCCCGCCAGCCGCGCACAATGCTCCCAATCCCGGGAGAAAAGCGCTTCGGGGTGGTGCTCTCTCCCGGCCCTTGGAAGACCTCCCCGGCTGCCTCCAAAGGCTGGTTTTCAAGAACTCCCTCCCGCTGACCCCCCAGCCGCACACAATGCTCCCAAGCCCGGGAGAAAAGCATTTTGGGGTGGTCTCTCTCGGGCCCTTGGAAGACTCCCCGGCTGCCTCTAAAGGCCGGTTTGCAAGCACTCATGTCCTCTGTTCCCGACAGCCGCGAACAATGCTCCCAATTCCGTGAGAAAAGTGCTTCGGGATGGTGCTCTCTCCGGGCCCTTGGAAGACCTCCCAAGCTGCCTCCAAAGGCCGGTTTGCAAGCACTCCCGCCCGCTGTTCCCGCCAGCCTCGCACAATGCTCCCAAGACCGGGAGAAAAGCGCTTCGGGGTGGTGTTCTCTCCGTGCCAATGGAGGACCTCCCTGGCTGCCCCCAAAGGCCGGTTTGCAAGCACTCCCACTCGCTGTTGCCGCCAGCCATGCACAATCCTCCAAAACCCCGGAGAAAAGCGCTTCGGGGTGGTGTTCTCTCCGTGCCCATGGAAGACCTCCCGGGGTGCCCCCAAAGGCCGGTTTGCAAGCACTCCCACTCGCTGTTCCCGCCATCCGCGCACAATGCTCCCAAGCCCGGGAGAAAAGCATTTTGGGGTGGTGCTCACACCGGGCCCTGGAAGACCTCCCCGGCTGCCTCCAAAGGACGGTTTTCAAGCACTCCTGCCTGCTGTTCCCGCCACCCGCGCAGAATGCTCCCAAGCGCGGGAGAAAAGCGCTTCGGGGTGGTGCTCTCTACAGGCCTTTGGAAGACCTCCCCGGCTGCCTCCAAAGGCCGGTTTGCAAGGACTCCTTCCTGCTGTTCCCGCCATCCGCGCACAATGCTCCCAAGCCCGGGAGAAAAGCATTTTGGGGTGGTGCTCACACCGGGCCCTGGAAGACCTCCCCGGCTGCCTCCAAAGGACGGTTTTCAAGCACTCCTGCCTGCTGTTCCCGCCACCCGCGCAGAATGCTCCCAAGCGCGGGAGAAAAGCGCTTCGGGGTGGTGCTCTCTACAGGCCCTTGGAAGACCTCCCCGGCTGCCTCCAAAGGCCGGTTTGCAAGCACTCCCGCCCGCTGTTCCCGCCAGGCAAGCACAATGCTCCCAAGCCCGGGAGAAAAGCGCTTCGGGGTGGTGGTCTCTCCGGGCCCTTGCCCCTGAGCCTGGGGGCCAGGCAGGGGATCCACAGTCCCAGGCCAAGGCAGAACCACATGCACACGTCTGTTCCTGCCCCATCCACCGGCAGAGAGCTGGGGGGAGCCAGAGTCTGTCAGGCAGCTGCTGGGCTGGCCGCCTGTGTGGGAAGGGGCAGAGCCGACCTAGGGGCAAGTTGGGCCTCTTGCTCTCCCTGCTGCCCTGAGGCTGCTGGGCCAAAGAGGTCTTGGGCATCCAGCCCCTTGCTGGTCCCTTCCCTCTGACGAGGCCCTCTGAGCTCCAGCACCTTGCAGTGTGGAGACAGCCCCTGCCAGCAACCTCCTCTCCAAGGAGGCCTCAACCGAGGCCTAGGCCCAGGGGAAAGGCACCAGCGGGGATGAGCCAGTGGAGGGGCCCGGGCATGTCTGGACCCAGTCCCCGCAGCCTGCCCCTTGGTGGGGCAGTACCCCCGGAGGCCAGGAAGGTCTGGGCAAGGCTGGCCAGGGGCAGGGGCCCTGCTGGGTCCTGCCCCTGGCCTGTGGGGCCTCTGAGCACAACCGGCCCTCTCCCACTGGAAGACCTCCCCGGCTGCTTTCAAAGGCGGGTTTGCCAACACTCCCGCCCGCTGTTCCCGCCAGGCACGCACAACGCTCCCAAGGCCAGGAGAAAAGCGCTTCGGGGTGTTGCTCTCTCCGGGCCCTTGCCCCTGAGCCTGGGGTCCAGGCAGTGGGTCCACACTCCCAGACCAAGGCAGAACCACATGCACACGTCTGTTCCTGACCCCTGAACCGGCAGAGAGCTCGGGGGAGCCAGAGTCTATCAGGCAGCTGCTGGGTTGGCTGCCTGTGTGGGAAGGGGCAGAGCCGACCTAGGGGCAAGTTGGGCCTCTTGCTCTCCCTGCTGCCCTGAGGCTGCTGGGCCAAAGAGGTCTTGGGCATCCAGCCCCTTGCTGGTCCCTTCCCGCTGACGAGGCCCTCTGAGCTCCAGCACCTTGCAGTGTGGAGACAGCCCCTGCCAGCAACCTCCTCTCCAAGGAGGCCTCAACCGAGGCCTAGGCCCAGGGGAAAGGCACCAGCGGGGATGAGCCAGGGGAGGCGCCCGAGCATGTCTGGACTCAGTCCCCGCAGCCTGCCCCTTGGTGGGGCAGTACCCCCGGAGGCCAGGAAGGTCTGGGCAAGGCTGGCCAGGGGCAGGGGCCCTGCTGCGTCCTGCCCCTGGCCTGTGGGGCCTCTGAGCACAACCGGCCCTCTCCCACTGGAAGACCTCCCCGGCTGCCTCCAAAGGCCGGTTTGCAAGCGCTCCCGCCCACTGTTCCCAGCAGGCGTGCACAAGGTTCCCAAGCCCGGGAGAAAAGCGCTTCAGGGTGGTGCTCTCTCCGGGCCCTTGCCCCTGAGCCTGGGGTCAAGGCACGGTGTCCACACTCCCAGGCCAAGTCAGAACCACATGCACACGTCTGTTCCTGCCCCCTGCACCGGCAGAGAGCTCGGGGGAGCCAGAGTCTGTCAGGCAGCTGCTGGGCTGGCCGCCTGTGTGGGAAGTGGAAGAGCCGACCTAGGGGCAAGTTGGGCCTCTTGCCCTCCCTGCTGCCCTGAGGCTGCTGGGCCAAAGAGGTCTTGGGCATCCAACCCCTTGCTGGTCCCTTCCCTCTGACGAGGCCCTCTGAGCTCCAGCACATTGCAGTGTGGAGACAGCCCCTGCCAGCAACCTCCTCTCCAAGGAGGCCTAAACCGAGGCCTAGGCACAGGGGAAAGGCACCAGCGGGGATGAGCCTGGGGAGGCGCCCGGGCATGTATGGACCCAGTCCCCGCAGCCTGCCCCTTGGTGGGGCAGTACCCCCGGAGGCGAGGAAGGTCTGGGAAAGGCTGGCCAGGGGCAGGGGACCTGCTGGGTCCTGCCCCTGGCCTGTGGGGCCTCTGAGCACAACCGGCCCTCTCCCACTGGAAGACGTCCCCGGCTGCCTCCAAAGGCCGGTTTGCAAGCACTCCCGCCCACTGTTCCAACCAAGGGCGCACAACGCTCCCAAGCCCGGGAGAAAATCGCCTCGGGGTGGTGCTCTCTCCGGGCCCTTTCCCCTGAGCCTGGGGGCCAGGCAGGGTGTCCACACTCCCAGGCCAAGGCAGAACGACATGCACACGTCTGTTCCTGCCCCATGCACCGGCAGAGAGCTCGGGGGAGCCAAAGTCTGTCAGGCAGCTGCTGGGCTGGCCGCCTGTGTGGGAAGGGGCAGAGCCGACCTAGGGGCAAGTTGGGCCTCTTGCTCTCCCTGCTGCCCTGAGGCTGCTGGGCCAAAGAGATCTTGGGCATCCAGCCCCTTGCTTGTCCCTTCCCTCTGACGAGGCCCTCTGAGCTCCAGCACCTTGCAGTGTGGAGACAGCCCCTGCCAGCAACCTCCTCTCCAAGGAGGCCTCAACCGAGGCCTAGGCCCAGGGGAAAGGCACCAGCGGGGATGAGCCTGGGGAGGCGCCCGGGCATGTCTGGACCCAGTCCCCGCAGCCTGCCCCTTGGTGGGGCAGTACCCCCGGAAGCCAGGAAGGTCTGGGCAAGGCTGGCCAGGGGCAGGGGCCCTGCTGGGTCCTGCCCCTGGCCTGTGGGGCCTCTGAGCACAACCGGCCCTCTCCCACTGTAAGATTTCCCCGGCTGCCTCCAAAGGCCGGTTTGCCAACACTCCCGCCCGCTGTTCCCGCCAGGCACGCACAATTCTCCCAAGCCCGGGAGAAAAGCGCTTCGGGGTGGTGCTCTCTCCGGGCCCTTGCCCCTGAGCGTGGGGGCGAGGCAGTGGGTCCACACTCCCAGACCAACGCAGAACCACATGCACACGTCTGTTCCTGACCCCTGCACCGGCAGAGAGCTCGGGGGAGCCAGAGTCTGTCAGGCAGCTGCTGGGCTGGCCGCCTGTGTGGGAAGGGGCAGAGCCGACCTAGGGGCAAGTTGGGCCTCTTCCTCTCCCTGCTGCCCTGAGGCTGCTGGGCCAAAGAGGTCTTGGGCATCCAGCCCCTTGCTGGTCCCTTCCCTCTGACGAGGCCCTCTGAGCTCCAGCACCTTGCAGTGTGGAGACAGCCCCTGCCAGCAACCTCCTCTCCAAGGAGGCCTCAACTGAGGCCTAGGCCCAGGGGAAAGGCACCAGCGGGGATGAGCCTGGGGAGGCGCCCGGGCATGTCTGGACCCAGTCCCCGCAGCCTGCCCCTTGGTGGGGCAGTAGCCCCGGAGGCCAGGAGGGTCTGGGCAAGGCTGCCAGGGGCAGGGACACTGCTGGGTCCTGCCCCTGGCCTGTGGGGCGTCTGAGCACAACCGGCACTCTCCCGCTGGAAGACCTCCCCGGCTGCCTCCAAAGGCCAGTTTGCAAGCACTCCCGCCCGCTGTTCCCGCCAGGCACGCACAATGCTCCCAAGCCCGGGAGAAAAGCGCTTCGGGGTGGTGCTCTCTCCGGGCCCTTGCCCCTGAGCCTGGGGGACAGGCAGGGGGAACACACTCCCAGGCCAAGGCAGAACGACATGCACACGTCTGTTCCTGCCCCCTACACCGGCAGAGAGTTCGGGGGAGCCAGAGACTGCCAGGCTGCTGCTGGGCTGGCTGCCTGTGTGGTTCGGGGTAGAGCCGACCTAGGGGCAAGTTGGGCCTCTTGCTCTCCCTGCTGCCCTGAGGCTGCTGGGTCAAAGAGGTCTTGGGCATCCAGCCCTTTGCTGGTCCTTTCCCTCTGACGAGGCCCTCTGAGCTCCAGCACCTTGCAGTGTGCAGACAGCCCCTGCCGGCAACCTCCTCTCCAAGGAGGCCTCAACCGAGGCCTAGGCCCAGGGGAAAGGCACCAGCGGGGATGAGCCTGGGGAGGCGCCCGGGCATGTCTGGACCCAGGCCCCGCAGCCTGCCCCTTGGTGGGGTAGTACCCCCGGAGGCCAGGAAGGTCTGGGCAAGGCTGCCAGAGGCAGGGACACTGCTGGGTCCTGCCCCTGGCCTGTGGGGCCTCTGAGAACAACTGGCACTCTCCCGCTGGAAGACCTCCCCGGCTGCCTCCAAAGGCTGGTTTGCAAGCACTCAATCCCGCTGTTCACGCCAGCTGCGCACAATGCTCCCAAGCCCGGGAGAAAAGCATTTTGGGGTGGTGCTCACTCCGGGCTTTGGAAGACCTCCCCGGCTGCCTCCAAGGCCGGTTTGCAAGCACTTCTGCCTGCTGTTCCCGCCACCCGCGCACAATGCTCCCAAGCCCGGGAGAAAAGCGTTTCGGGGTGGTGTTCTCTCTGGGCCCAAGAAAGACCTCCCGGGCTGCCCCCAAATGCCGGTTTGCAAGCACTCCCACTCGCTGTTCCCGCCATCCGTGCAAATGCTCCAAGCCCAGGAGAAAAGCCCTTCAGGGTGGTGCTCTCTCCCGGCCCTTGGAAGACCTCCCCGGCTGCCTCCAAAGGCTGGATTTCAAGTACTCCCTCCCGCTGTCCCGCCAGCTGCACACAATGCTCCCAATCACGGGAGAAAAGCGCTTCGGGGTGGTGCTCTCTACGGGCCCTTGGAAGACCTCCCCGTTTGTCTCCAAAGGCCGGTTTGCAAGCACTCATGCCCGCTGTTCCCGCCAGCCGCGCACAATGCTCCCAAGCCTAGGAGAAAAGCGCTTCGGGGTGGTGCTCTCTCCCGGCCCTTGGAAGACCTCCCCGGCTGCCTCCAAAGGCCAGTTTGCAAGCACTCAATCCCGCTGTTCCCGCCATCCGTGCAAATGCTCCAAGCCCAGGAGAAAAGCCCTTCAGGGTGGTGCTCTCTCCCGGCCCTTGGAAGACCTCCCCGGCTGCCTCCAAAGGCTGGTTTTCGAGAACTCCCTCCCGCTGACCCGCCAGCCGCACACAATGCTCCCAAGCCCGGGAGAAAAGCATTTTGGGGTGGTCTCTCTCCGGGCCCTTGGAAGACTCCCCGGCTGCCTCTAAAGGCCGGTTTGCAAGCACTCATGTCCTCTGTTCCCGACAGCCGCGAACAATGCTCCCAATTCCGTGAGAAAAGTGCTTCGGGATGGTGCTCTCTCCGGGCCCTTGGAAGACCTCCCAAGCTGCCTCCAAAGGCCGGTTTGCAAGCACTCCCGCCCGCTGTTCCCGCCAGCCTCGCACAATGCTCCCAAGACCGGGAGAAAAGCGCTTCGGGGTGGTGTTCTCTCCGTGCCAATGGAGGACCTCCCTGGCTGCCCCCAAAGGCCGGTTTGCAAGCACTTCCACTCGCTGTTCCCGCCAGCCACGCACAATCCTCCAAAACCCCGGAGAAAAGCGCTTCGGGGTGGTGTTCTCTCCGTGCCCATGGAAGACCTCCCGGGGTGCCCCCAAAGGCCGGTTTGCAAGCACTCCCACTCGCTGTTCCCGCCATCCGCGCACAATGCTCCCAAGCCCGGGAGAAAAGCATTTTGGGGTGGTGCTCACTCCGGGCCCTTGGAAGACCTCCCCGGCTGCCTCCAAAGGCCAGTTTGCAAGCAGTCCTGCCTGCTGTTCCCGCCAGCCGCGCACAATGTTCCCAAGCCCGGGAGAAAAGCGCTTCGGGGTGGTGCTCTCTCCGGGCACTTTCAAGACCTCCCCGGCTGCCTCCAAAGGCCGGTTTGTAAGTACTCATTCCCGCTGCTTCCGCCAGCCACGCACAATGCTCCCAAGCCCGGGAGAAAAGCATTTTGGGGTGGTGCTCTCTCCGGGCCCTTGGAAGACCTCCCGGGCTGCCTCCAAAGGCCGGTTTGCAAGCATTCATGTCCGTTGTTCCCGACAGCCGCGCACAATGCTCCCAAGCCCGAGAGAAAAGCATTTTGGGGTGGTGATCAGTCCGGCCCTTGGAAGACTTCCCCGGCTGCCTCCAAAGGACAGTTTGCAAGCACTCATGCCCGCTGTTCCCACCAGCCGCGCACAATGCTCCCAAGACCGTGAGAAAAGCGCTTCGGGGTGGTGTTCTCTCAGGGACCATGGAGGACCTCCCCGGCTGCCCCCAAAGGCCGGTTTGCAAGCATTCCCACTCGCTGTTCCCGCCAGGCACACACAATGTTCCAAAACCCCGGAGAAAAGCGCTTCGGGGTGGTGGTCTCTCCGGGCCCCTGCCCCTGAGCCTGGGGGCCAGGCAGGGGATCCACAGTCCCAGGCCAAGGCAGAACCACATGCACACGTCTGTTCCTGCCCCATCCACCGGCAGAGAGCTGGGGGGAGCCAGAGTCTGTCAGGCAGCTGCTGGGCTGGCCGCCTGTGTGGGAAGGGGCAGAGCCGACCTAGGGGCAAGTTGGGCCTCTTGCTCTCCCTGCTGCCCTGAGGCTGCTGGGCCAAAGAGGTCTTGGGCATCCAGCCCCTTGCTGGTCCCTTCCCTCTGACGAGGCCCTCTGAGCTCCAGCACCTTGCAGTGTGGAGACAGCCCCTGCCAGCAACCTCCTCTCCAAGGAGGCCTCAACCGAGGCCTAGGCCCAGGGGAAAGGCACCAGCGGAGATGAGCCAGTGGAGGCGCACGGGCATGTCTGGACGCAGTCCCCGCAGCCTGCCCCTTGGTGGGGCAGTACCCCCGGAGGCCAGGAAGGTCTGGGCAAGGCTGCGAGGGGCAGGGGCCCTGCTGGGTCGTGCCCCTGGCCTGTGGGGCGTCTGAGCACAACCGGCACTCTCCCGCTGGAAGACCTCCCCGTCTGCCTCCAAAGGCCGGTGTGCAAGCACTCCCGCCCGCTGTTCCCGCCAGGCACGCACAATGCTCCCAAGCCCGGGAGAAAAGCGCTTCGGGGTGGTGCTCTTTCCGGGCCCTTGCCCCTGAGCCTGGGGGCCAGGCAGTTGGAACACACTCCCAGGCCAATGCAGAACGACATGCACACGTCTGTTCCTGCCCCCTACACCGGCAGAGAGCTCGGGGGAGCCAGAGACTGCCAGGCTGCTGCTGGGCTGGCTGCCTGTGTGGGACGGGGCAGAGCCGACCTAGGGGCAAGTTGGGCCTCTTGCTCTCCCTGCTGCCCTGAGGCTGCAGGGCCAAAGACGTCTTGGGCATCCAGCCCCTTACTGGTCCCTTCCCTCTGACGAGGCCCTCTGAGCTCCAGCACCTTGCAGTGTGGAGACAGCCCCTGCCAGCAATCTCCTCTCCAAGGAGGCCTCAACCGAGGCCTAGGCCCAGGGGAAAGGCACCAGCGGGGTTGAGCCAGGGGAGGCGCCCGGGCATGTCTGGACCCTGTCCCCGCAGCCTGCCCCTTGGTGGGGCAGTACCCCCGGGGGCCAGGAAGGTCTGGGCAAGGCTGGCCAGGGGCAGGGGCCATGCTGGGTCCTGCCCCTGGCCTGTGGGGCCTCTGAGCACAACCGGCCCTCTCCCACTGGAAGACCTCCCCGGCTGCCTCCAAAGGCCGGTTTGCAAGCACTCCCGCCCACTGTTCCCGCCAGGCGCGCACAATGCTCCCAAGCCCGGGAGAAAAGCGCTTCGGGGTGGTGGTCTCTCCGGGCCCTTGCCCCTGAGCCTGGGGGCCAGGCAGGGGATCCACAGTCCCAGGCCAAGGCAGAACCACATGCACACGTCTGTTCCTGCCCCATCCACCGGCAGAGAGCTGGGGGGAGCCAGAGTCTGTCAGGCAGCTGCTGGGCTGGCCGCCTGTGTGGGAAGGGGCAGAGCCGACCTAGGGGCAAGTTGTGCCTCTTGCTCTCCCTGCTGCCCTGAGGCTGCTGGGCCAAAGAGGTCTTGGGCATCCAGCCCCTTGCTGGTCCCTTCCCTCTGACGAGGCCCTCTGAGCTCCAGCACCTTGCAGTGTGGAGACAGCCCCTGCCAGCAACCTCCTCTCCAAGGAGGCCTCAACCGAGGCCTAGGCCCAGGGGAAAGGCACCAGCGGGGATGAGCCAGTGGAGGGGCCCGGGCATGTCTGGACCCAGTCCCCGCAGCCTGCCCCTTGGTGGGGCAGTACCCCCGGAGGCCAGGAAGGTCTGGGCAAGGCTGGCCAGGGGCAGGGGCCCTGCTGGGTCCTGCCCCTGGCCTGTGGGGCCTCTGAGCACAACCGGCCCTCTCCCACTGGAAGACCTCCCCGGCTGCCTTCAAAGGCGGGTTTGCCAACACTCCCGCCCGCTGTTCCCGCCAGGCACGCACAACGCTCCCAAGGCCAGGAGAAAAGCGCTTCGGGGTGTTGCTCTCTCCGGGCCCTTGCCCCTGAGCCTGGGGTCCAGGCAGTGGGTCCACACTCCCAGACCAAGGCAGAACCACATGCACACGTCTGTTCCTGACCCCTGAACCGGCAGAGAGCTCGGGGGAGCCAGAGTCTATCAGGCAGCTGCTGGGTTGGCTGCCTGTGTGGGAAGGGGCAGAGCCGACCTAGGGGCAAGTTGGGCCTCTTGCTCTCCCTGCTGCCCTGAGGCTGCTGGGCCAAAGAGGTCTTGGGCATCCAGCCCCTTGCTGGTCCCTTCCCGCTGACGAGGCCCTCTGAGCTCCAGCACCTTGCAGTGTGGAGACAGCCCCTGCCAGCAACCTCCTCTCCAAGGAGGCCTCAACCGAGGCCTAGGCCCAGGGGAAAGGCACCAGCGGGGATGAGCCAGGGGAGGCGCCCGAGCATGTCTGGACTCAGTCCCCGCAGCCTGCCCCTTGGTGGGGCAGTACCCCCGGAGGCCAGGAAGGTCTGGGCAAGGCTGGCCAGGGGCAGGGGCCCTGCTGCGTCCTGCCCCTGGCCTGTGGGGCCTCTGAGCACAACCGGCCCTCTCCCACTGGAAGACCTCCCCGGCTGCCTCCAAAGGCCGGTTTGCAAGCGCTCCCGCCCACTGTTCCCAGCAGGCGTGCACAAGGCTCCCAAGCCCGGGAGAAAAGCGCTTCAGGGTGGTGCTCTCTCCGGGCCCTTGCCCCTGAGCCTGGGGTCAAGGCACGGTGTCCACACTCCCAGGCCAAGTCAGAACCACATGCACACGTCTGTTCCTGCCCCCTGCACCGGCAGAGAGCTCGGGGGAGCCAGAGTCTGTCAGGCAGCTGCTGGGCTGGCCGCCTGTGTGGGAAGTGGAAGAGCCGACCTAGGGGCAAGTTGGGCCTCTTGCCCTCCCTGCTGCCCTGAGGCTGCTGGGCCAAAGAGGTCTTGGGCATCCAACCCCTTGCTGGTCCCTTCCCTCTGACGAGGCCCTCTGAGCTCCAGCACATTGCAGTGTGGAGACAGCCCCTGCCAGCAACCTCCTCTCCAAGGAGGCCTAAACCGAGGCCTAGGCACAGGGGAAAGGCACCAGCGGGGATGAGCCTGGGGAGGCGCCCGGGCATGACTGGACCCAGTCCCCGCAGCCTGCCCCTTGGTGGGGCAGTACCCCCGGAGGCGAGGAAGGTCTGGGAAAGGCTGGCCAGGGGCAGGGGACCTGCTGGGTCCTGCCCCTGGCCTGTGGGGCCTCTGAGCACAACCGGCCCTCTCCCACTGGAAGACGTCCCCGGCTGCCTCCAAAGGCCGGTTTGCAAGCACTCCCGCCCACTGTTCCAACCAAGGGCGCACAACGCTCCCAAGCCCGGGAGAAAATCGCCTCGGGGTGGTGCTCTCTCCGGGCCCTTTCCCCTGAGCCTGGGGGCCAGGCAGGGTGTCCACACTCCCAGGCCAAGGCAGAACGACATGCACACGTCTGTTCCTGCCCCATGCACCGGCAGAGAGCTCGGGGGAGCCAAAGTCTGTCAGGCAGCTGCTGGGCTGGCCGCCTGTGTGGGAAGGGGCAGAGCCGACCTAGGGGCAAGTTGGGCCTCTTGCTCTCCCTGCTGCCCTGAGGCTGCTGGGCCAAAGAGATCTTGGGCATCCAGCCCCTTGCTTGTCCCTTCCCTCTGACGAGGCCCTCTGAGCTCCAGCACCTTGCAGTGTGGAGACAGCCCCTGCCAGCAACCTCCTCTCCAAGGAGGCCTCAACCGAGGCCTAGGCCCAGGGGAAAGGCACCAGCGGGGATGAGCCTGGGGAGGCGCCCGGGCATGTCTGGACCCAGTCCCCGCAGCCTGCCCCTTGGTGGGGCAGTACCCCCGGAAGCCAGGAAGGTCTGGGCAAGGCTGGCCAGGGGCAGGGGCCCTGCTGGGTCCTGCCCCTGGCCTGTGGGGCCTCTGAGCACAACCGGCCCTCTCCCACTGTAAGATTTCCCCGGCTGCCTCCAAAGGCCGGTTTGCCAACACTCCCGCCCGCTGTTCCCGCCAGGCACGCACAATTCTCCCAAGCCCGGGAGAAAAGCGCTTCGGGGTGGTGCTCTCTCCGGGCCCTTGCCCCTGAGCGTGGGGGCGAGGCAGTGGGTCCACACTCCCAGACCAACGCAGAACCACATGCACACGTCTGTTCCTGACCCCTGCACCGGCAGAGAGCTCGGGGGAGCCAGAGTCTGTCAGGCAGCTGCTGGGCTGGCCGCCTGTGTGGGAAGGGGCAGAGCCGACCTAGGGGCAAGTTGGGCCTCTTCCTCTCCCTGCTGCCCTGAGGCTGCTGGGCCAAAGAGGTCTTGGGCATCCAGCCCCTTGCTGGTCCCTTCCCTCTGACGAGGCCCTCTGAGCTCCAGCACCTTGCAGTGTGGAGACAGCCCCTGCCAGCAACCTCCTCTCCAAGGAGGCCTCAACTGAGGCCTAGGCCCAGGGGAAAGGCACCAGCGGGGATGAGCCTGGGGAGGCGCCCGGGCATGTCTGGACCCAGTCCCCGCAGCCTGCCCCTTGGTGGGGCAGTAGCCCCGGAGGCCAGGAGGGTCTGGGCAAGGCTGCCAGGGGCAGGGACACTGCTGGGTCCTGCCCCTGGCCTGTGGGGCGTCTGAGCACAACCGGCACTCTCCCGCTGGAAGACCTCCCCGGCTGCCTCCAAAGGCCAGTTTGCAAGCACTCCCGCCCGCTGTTCCCGCCAGGCACGCACAATGCTCCCAAGCCCGGGAGAAAAGCGCTTCGGGGTGGTGCTCTCTCCGGGCCCTTGCCCCTGAGCCTGGGGGACAGGCAGGGGGAACACACTCCCAGGCCAAGGCAGAACGACATGCACACGTCTGTTCCTGCCCCCTACACCGGCAGAGAGTTCGGGGGAGCCAGAGACTGCCAGGCTGCTGCTGGGCTGGCTGCCTGTGTGGGACGGGGTAGAGCCGACCTAGGGGCAAGTTGGGCCTCTTGCTCTCCCTGCTGCCCTGAGGCTGCTGGGTCAAAGAGGTCTTGGGCATCCAGCCCTTTGCTGGTCCTTTCCCTCTGACGAGGCCCTCTGAGCTCCAGCACCTTGCAGTGTGCAGACAGCCCCTGCCGGCAACCTCCTCTCCAAGGAGGCCTCAACCGAGGCCTAGGCCCAGGGGAAAGGCACCAGCGGGGATGAGCCTGGGGAGGCGCCCGGGCATGTCTGGACCCAGGCCCCGCAGCCTGCCCCTTGGTGGGGTAGTACCCCCGGAGGCCAGGAAGGTCTGGGCAAGGCTGCCAGAGGCAGGGACACTGCTGGGTCCTGCCCCTGGCCTGTGGGGCCTCTGAGAACAACTGGCACTCTCCCGCTGGAAGACCTCCCCGGCTGCCTCCAAAGGCTGGTTTGCAAGCACTCAATCCCGCTGTTCACGCCAGCTGCGCACAATGCTCCCAAGCCCGGGAGAAAAGCATTTTGGGGTGGTGCTCACTCCGGGCTTTGGAAGACCTCCCCGGCTGCCTCCAAGGCCGGTTTGCAAGCACTTCTGCCTGCTGTTCCCGCCACCCGCGCACAATGCTCCCAAGCCCGGGAGAAAAGCGTTTCGGGGTGGTGTTCTCTCTGGGCCCAAGAAAGACCTCCCGGGCTGCCCCCAAATGCCGGTTTGCAAGCACTCCCACTCGCTGTTCCCGCCATCCGTGCAAATGCTCCAAGCCCAGGAGAAAAGCCCTTCAGGGTGGTGCTCTCTCCCGGCCCTTGGAAGACCTCCCCGGCTGCCTCCAAAGGCTGGATTTCAAGTACTCCCTCCCGCTGTCCCGCCAGCTGCACACAATGCTCCCAATCACGGGAGAAAAGCGCTTCGGGGTGGTGCTCTCTACGGGCCCTTGGAAGACCTCCCCGTTTGTCTCCAAAGGCCGGTTTGCAAGCACTCATGCCCGCTGTTCCCGCCAGCCGCGCACAATGCTCCCAAGCCTAGGAGAAAAGCGCTTCGGGGTGGTGCTCTCTCCCGGCCCTTGGAAGACCTCCCCGGCTGCCTCCAAAGGCCAGTTTGCAAGCACTCAATCCCGCTGTTCCCGCCATCCGTGCAAATGCTCCAAGCCCAGGAGAAAAGCCCTTCAGGGTGGTGCTCTCTCCCGGCCCTTGGAAGACCTCCCCGGCTGCCTCCAAAGGCTGGTTTTCGAGAACTCCCTCCCGCTGACCCGCCAGCCGCACACAATGCTCCCAAGCCCGGGAGAAAAGCATTTTGGGGTGGTCTCTCTCCGGGCCCTTGGAAGACTCCCCGGCTGCCTCTAAAGGCCGGTTTGCAAGCACTCATGTCCTCTGTTCCCGACAGCCGCGAACAATGCTCCCAATTCCGTGAGAAAAGTGCTTCGGGATGGTGCTCTCTCCGGGCCCTTGGAAGACCTCCCAAGCTGCCTCCAAAGGCCGGTTTGCAAGCACTCCCGCCCGCTGTTCCCGCCAGCCTCGCACAATGCTCCCAAGACCGGGAGAAAAGCGCTTCGGGGTGGTGTTCTCTCCGTGCCAATGGAGGACCTCCCTGGCTGCCCCCAAAGGCCGGTTTGCAAGCACTCCCACTCGCTGTTCCCGCCAGCCACGCACAATCCTCCAAAACCCCGGAGAAAAGCGCTTCGGGGTGGTGTTCTCTCCGTGCCCATGGAAGACCTCCCGGGGTGCCCCCAAAGGCCGGTTTGCAAGCACTCCCACTCGCTGTTCCCGCCATCCGCGCACAATGCTCCCAAGCCCGGGAGAAAAGCATTTTGGGGTGGTGCTCACTCCGGGCCCTTGGAAGACCTCCCCGGCTGCCTCCAAAGGCCAGTTTGCAAGCAGTCCTGCCTGCTGTTCCCGCCAGCCGCGCACAATGTTCCCAAGCCCGGGAGAAAAGCGCTTCGGGGTGGTGCTCTCTCCGGGCACTTTCAAGACCTCCCCGGCTGCCTCCAAAGGCCGGTTTGTAAGTACTCATTCCCGCTGCTTCCGCCAGCCACGCACAATGCTCCCAAGCCCGGGAGAAAAGCATTTTGGGGTGGTGCTCTCTCCGGGCCCTTGGAAGACCTCCCGGGCTGCCTCCAAAGGCCGGTTTGCAAGCATTCATGTCCGTTGTTCCCGACAGCCGCGCACAATGCTCCCAAGCCCGAGAGAAAAGCATTTTGGGGTGGTGATCAGTCCGGCCCTTGGAAGACCTCCCCGGCTGCCTCCAAAGGACAGTTTGCAAGCACTCATGCCCGCTGTTCCCGCCAGCCGCGCACAATGCTCCCAAGACCGTGAGAAAAGCGCTTCGGGGTGGTGTTCTCTCAGGGACCATGGAGGACCTCCCCGGCTGCCCCCAAAGGCCGGTTTGCAAGCATTCCCACTCGCTGTTCCCGCCAGGCACACACAATGTTCCAAAACCCCGGAGAAAAGCGCTTCGGGGTGGTGGTCTCTCCGGGCCCCTGCCCCTGAGCCTGGGGGCCAGGCAGGGGATCCACAGTCCCAGGCCAAGGCAGAACCACATGCACACGTCTGTTCCTGCCCCATCCACCGGCAGAGAGCTGGGGGGAGCCAGAGTCTGTCAGGCAGCTGCTGGGCTGGCCGCCTGTGTGGGAAGGGGCAGAGCCGACCTAGGGGCAAGTTGGGCCTCTTGCTCTCCCTGCTGCCCTGAGGCTGCTGGGCCAAAGAGGTCTTGGGCATCCAGCCCCTTGCTGGTCCCTTCCCTCTGACGAGGCCCTCTGAGCTCCAGCACCTTGCAGTGTGGAGACAGCCCCTGCCAGCAACCTCCTCTCCAAGGAGGCCTCAACCGAGGCCTAGGCCCAGGGGAAAGGCACCAGCGGAGATGAGCCAGTGGAGGCGCACGGGCATGTCTGGACGCAGTCCCCGCAGCCTGCCCCTTGGTGGGGCAGTACCCCCGGAGGCCAGGAAGGTCTGGGCAAGGCTGCGAGGGGCAGGGGCCCTGCTGGGTCGTGCCCCTGGCCTGTGGGGCGTCTGAGCACAACCGGCACTCTCCCGCTGGAAGACCTCCCCGTCTGCCTCCAAAGGCCGGTGTGCAAGCACTCCCGCCCGCTGTTCCCGCCAGGCACGCACAATGCTCCCAAGCCCGGGAGAAAAGCGCTTCGGGGTGGTGCTCTTTCCGGGCCCTTGCCCCTGAGCCTGGGGGCCAGGCAGTTGGAACACACTCCCAGGCCAATGCAGAACGACATGCACACGTCTGTTCCTGCCCCCTACACCGGCAGAGAGCTCGGGGGAGCCAGAGACTGCCAGGCTGCTGCTGGGCTGGCTGCCTGTGTGGGACGGGGCAGAGCCGACCTAGGGGCAAGTTGGGCCTCTTGCTCTCCCTGCTGCCCTGAGGCTGCAGGGCCAAAGACGTCTTGGGCATCCAGCCCCTTACTGGTCCCTTCCCTCTGACGAGGCCCTCTGAGCTCCAGCACCTTGCAGTGTGGAGACAGCCCCTGCCAGCAATCTCCTCTCCAAGGAGGCCTCAACCGAGGCCTAGGCCCAGGGGAAAGGCACCAGCGGGGTTGAGCCAGGGGAGGCGCCCGGGCATGTCTGGACCCTGTCCCCGCAGCCTGCCCCTTGGAGGGGCAGTACCCCCGGGGGCCAGGAAGGTCTGGGCAAGGCTGGCCAGGGGCAGGGGCCATGCTGGGTCCTGCCCCTGGCCTGTGGGGCCTCTGAGCACAACCGGCCCTCTCCCACTGGAAGACCTCCCCGGCTGCCTCCAAAGGCCGGTTTGCAAGCACTCCCGCCCACTGTTCCCGCCAGGCGCGC
Organism: Dama dama; assembly: GCF_033118175.1. Taxonomy (NCBI): domain Eukaryota; kingdom Metazoa; phylum Chordata; class Mammalia; order Artiodactyla; family Cervidae; genus Dama; species Dama dama. Next base: position 56,520 of record NW_026871061.1, read on the forward strand.
ACAATGCTCCCAAGCCCGGGAGAAAAGCGCTTCGGGGTGGTGGTCTCTCCGGGCCCTTGCCCCTGAGCCTGGGGGCCAGGCAGGGGATCCACAGTCCCAGGCCAAGGCAGAACCACATGCACACGTCTGTTCCTGCCCCATCCACCGGCAGAGAGCTGGGGGGAGCCAGAGTCTGTCAGGCAGCTGCTGGGCTGGCCACCTGTGTGGGAAGGGGCAGAGCCGACCTAGGGGCAAGTTGGGCCTCTTGCTCTCCCTGCTGCCCTGAGGCTGCTGGGCCAAAGAGGTCTTGGGCATCCAGCCCCTTGCTGGTCCCTTCCCTCTGACGAGGCCCTCTGAGCTCCAGCACCTTGCAGTGTGGAGACAGCCCCTGCCAGCAACCTCCTCTCCAAGGAGGCCTCAACCGAGGCCTAGGCCCAGGGGAAAGGCACCAGCGGGGATGAGCCAGTGGAGGGGCCCGGGCATGTCTGGACCCAGTCCCCGCAGCCTGCCCCTTGGTGGGGCAGTACCCCCGGAGGCCAGGAAGGTCTGGGCAAGGCTGGCCAGGGGCAGGGGCCCTGCTGGGTCCTGCCCCTGGCCTGTGGGGCCTCTGAGCACAACCGGCCCTCTCCCACTGGAAGACCTCCCCGGCTGCCTTCAAAGGCGGGTTTGCCAACACTCCCGCCCGCTGTTCCCGCCAGGCACGCACAACGCTCCCAAGGCCAGGAGAAAAGCGCTTCGGGGTGTTGCTCTCTCCGGGCCCTTGCCCCTGAGCCTGGGGTCCAGGCAGTGGGTCCACACTCCCAGACCAAGGCAGAACCACATGCACACGTCTGTTCCTGACCCCTGAACCGGCAGAGAGCTCGGGGGAGCCAGAGTCTATCAGGCAGCTGCTGAGTTGGCTGCCTGTGTGGGAAGGGGCAGAGCCGACCTAGGGGCAAGTTGGGCCTCTTGCTCTCCCTGCTGCCCTGAGGCTGCTGGGCCAAAGAGGTCTTGGGCATCCAGCCCCTTGCTGGTCCCTTCCCGCTGACGAGGCCCTCTGAGCTCCAGCACCTTGCAGTGTGGAGACAGCCCCTGCCAGCAACCTCCTCTCCAAGGAGGCCTCAACCGAGGCCTAGGCCCAGGGGAAAGGCACCAGCGGGGATGAGCCAGGGGAGGCGCCCGAGCATGTCTGGACTCAGTCCCCGCAGCCTGCCCCTTGGTGGGGCAGTACCCCCGGAGGCCAGGAAGGTCTGGGCAAGGCTGGCCAGGGGCAGGGGCCCTGCTGCGTCCTGCCCCTGGCCTGTGGGGCCTCTGAGCACAACCGGCCCTCTCCCACTGGAAGACCTCCCCGGCTGCCTCCAAAGGCCGGTTTGCAAGCGCTCCCGCCCACTGTTCCCAGCAGGCGTGCACAAGGCTCCCAAGCCCGGGAGAAAAGCGCTTCAGGGTGGTGCTCTCTCCGGGCCCTTGCCCCTGAGCCTGGGGTCAAGGCACGGTGTCCACACTCCCAGGCCAAGTCAGAACCACATGCACACGTCTGTTCCTGCCCCCTGCACCGGCAGAGAGCTCGGGGGAGCCAGAGTCTGTCAGGCAGCTGCTGGGCTGGCCGCCTGTGTGGGAAGTGGAAGAGCCGACCTAGGGGCAAGTTGGGCCTCTTGCCCTCCCTGCTGCCCTGAGGCTGCTGGGCCAAAGAGGTCTTGGGCATCCAACCCCTTGCTGGTCCCTTCCCTCTGACGAGGCCCTCTGAGCTCCAGCACATTGCAGTGTGGAGACAGCCCCTGCCAGCAACCTCCTCTCCAAGGAGGCCTAAACCGAGGCCTAGGCACAGGGGAAAGGCACCAGCGGGGATGAGCCTGGGGAGGCGCCCGGGCATGTATGGACCCAGTCCCCGCAGCCTGCCCCTTGGTGGGGCAGTACCCCCGGAGGCGAGGAAGGTCTGGGAAAGGCTGGCCAGGGGCAGGGGACCTGCTGGGTCCTGCCCCTGGCCTGTGGGGCCTCTGAGCACAACCGGCCCTCTCCCACTGGAAGACGTCCCCGGCTGCCTCCAAAGGCCGGTTTGCAAGCACTCCCGCCCACTGTTCCAACCAAGGGCGCACAACGCTCCCAAGCCCGGGAGAAAATCGCCTCGGGGTGGTGCTCTCTCCGGGCCCTTTCCCCTGAGCCTGGGGGCCAGGCAGGGTGTCCACACTCCCAGGCCAAGGCAGAACGACATGCACACGTCTGTTCCTGACCCATGCACCGGCAGAGAGCTCGGGGGAGCCAAAGTCTGTCAGGCAGCTGCTGGGCTGGCCGCCTGTGTGGGAAGGGGCAGAGCCGACCTAGGGGCAAGTTGGGCCTCTTGCTCTCCCTGCTGCCCTGAGGCTGCTGGGCCAAAGAGATCTTGGGCATCCAGCCCCTTGCTTGTCCCTTCCCTCTGACGAGGCCCTCTGAGCTCCAGCACCTTGCAGTGTGGAGACAGCCCCTGCCAGCAACCTCCTCTCCAAGGAGGCCTCAACCGAGGCCTAGGCCCAGGGGAAAGGCACCAGCGGGGATGAGCCTGGGGAGGCGCCCGGGCATGTCTGGACCCAGTCCCCGCAGCCTGCCCCTTGGTGGGGCAGTACCCCCGGAAGCCAGGAAGGTCTGGGCAAGGCTGGCCAGGGGCAGGGGCCCTGCTGGGTCCTGCCCCTGGCCTGTGGGGCCTCTGAGCACAACCGGCCCTCTCCCACTGTAAGATTTCCCCGGCTGCCTCCAAAGGCCGGTTT